>NC_056738.1:555078642-555278642 GCF_019279795.1 Protopterus annectens | reverse complement strand
ATGCCTACCCTTCAGGTCAGGAAGTCCTTATCCACACTACGTCACTGATCTTGGATCCTTCTCTGATCTGTCCTTTCATTTTGTAACCCCTGGATCTCAGTCTACCATGGCTGTCTGGGTCACATCCAAAGATATTAATATCATCGGATCCAAGACTGCCTCTGAGAGCACCGGCTCTGATGGTTTCAGATGCAGATGACTCTCAGTGCCATAGTATCCCTGCTGGATCTGAGGCATTAGAGTCAACTCCAAAGTTAATGGAGCTGTCTCTTTCCCTTGGATCCTCAGCAGGGGACAGCAAGGCTGCAATCTCTGCCTTGCATGGAATTCCTTTGGGGCAGGGGCAGCCAATGGGGCAGAAGTGTGGCTTTTCAGCTGCTTATTTCTCCCAGGAGTGTCCTGTTTTTGAGGTGGTGAAGAGAGTTTTCTCTGCTTTTGTAGGAAGGATGATCCTTACCCTCTTGGATCTCCTCTCTGCATCCCATGTACCTCTGTCCCTTGAGCCTCAAATTTCTATGCCACAGGGACAGCCATCCCAAATTGTCTAGGTTACCCAGCAGGGTATCACCATCTCTTCTGATTCTTCTCTGAAGCATCCCACTGAAGAAGTCCCTAGGATGAGGAAATGCAAGAGGAGCCACTTTGATTCCCCTCAGGAATCTTTTACAGAGGATACTGATTTCAATGAAGGGGAAGGGTCCTCAAGATTACTACCTGAAGACTTCTCAGTTATGGAAATCCTTGAGATCCTTAAGCAGAGGGGTGGATGGTTTACCAACAACCCTCCCCCAGAGGAATTTGTATTCCTGGAGACATTGGGGTCTGGCTCGTCTACCTCCTGGGTAACTCCACCCACTGATGAGCACATTTACTTGATCTCTAGGCAGGCATGGAAGGAACCTGATACAGCTGACCCAAACCCCATGAGAACAGATTGAATTCTGGCACCACCTGTAGGAAGGGAGTTCTGGAGCAAGGGAGTACCTGTAGATGCCATGGTCATGGCAGCTGCCACCAAGAAGGAACTAGCAGAGCAAAGTTCCTCTGTCCAACCCCCTAATAGGGAGTCTAGGGCTTTGGGGAGGTGTGAGAAACATGTGTATGCTTTAGCAACTTTTGCCCTCAGTTCGCTGAACTACTTGGCAAACTTTACGAGACTTATGAGGGACTTGATTAAGGAAGTCTCAAAATCTCTTTCTGGGAGCACTACTGCTGATACTCAAGCTTCTGTGGCCTCACTATTGGCAACCCTTCAGTCCATCTCAAATTCTTCCATGAGGCTTATCTCTCATGCAGCTGAGGATACCTCAAGGGTCGCAGGTTCACGCATTTCCATTAGCAGACATGCCTGTATGGTCTTGTGTGACTTTGTAGAGTCCTTCAAGTCCTCTTTCATTAATGCTCCTTTTGATAGAAGCTCATTATTTGGCCCCAAAGTGAAGAACACACTCCCCAGGTGCAAGCGGGACAGAAAAACCGTCTATGTAGTGGGATATCCACATGGAGATAGTTCCCCCAGTTGCTGGTGGGGGGGGGGCACTTTTTAGTGAAGACTGTCCAAGGCACTTGGTCCTGCGAAGAGGCCTACATGCATATCAGTGTCCTGGAATTGAGAGCAGTGCTCTTGCATTGTAGGCCTTTCAAGTCTCTCTCCCTTCTGGGACAATGGTGATCCAAACACACAGTATGTCAGTGGTTTTGTACATCAACAAACAAGGAAGAGCCAGATCTTAACCCCTTTGTCGAGAAGCCCTCAGAGTAGGGTAATAGGCAATTTCAGTCAACTGGTTTCTGACAGAAATTCACGTGCTGGTGAAATCCAGTGTGATAGCAGACAGAATGAGCAGGTCCATTCTATTACCTCACAAGTGGTCTCTCAACATGAAAGTGGTGGAAATGATTTTTCACTGATGGGGCCAGCCTTGCTGTGATCTCTTTGCATCTCCCCTAAACAACAAGTGCAGCAGCTTCTTTGCCCTAATCCCCCCACCATGGGAATTACCAAGGGATGCTCTGTTCCATGATTGGCTCCCTGGTCTCCTCTCTTCTGTGCTTGTGCCCCCATATCTCCTAATCCCAAAGTTTCTGCAGAAAGCTGTCCAATTGAAGAACCAAGTCATGGTCATTGCACCTTACTGGCCTCAACAGATTTGTTTCCCCTTTCTGTGGCTTCATCTAATTTACCTACCTTGGATTCTGGATCTGATTCCAGACTTCCTATCTCACCCAACAGGCATGATTCATACAGATATCATGCTGTACTGATAATGCCATAAGAAGGCTGAAAGGTGCATGTCCACAGCTAGTGAGGTTTGGCTTTATTGGCTTGAATTTGTCCATTAATAGAATTAAAAGAAAATAGTTGTGGACATTCATAATTGCCATATAACTGAAACACCTGATGTCCTTAAAGGGTCATTTGCACATATCCCATGTTGCCTCTAATATAAAACATTTAAGGTATCACACAGTAGGAAAGTCTAACCTTGATAGATTTTTCTTTTGGTTTTTACTGATTGTTTTTTTCTGTGACCTTTTTACTCATTGTTTTAAGTTTCTGACCTGGAAGACTACATTTTTAGTAGAGATCACTTCTGACAGAAAAAATTCAGAGTTACAAGGTTGGTCTTCTACACCTCCCTACCTGATTTTTCACAAGTATACAGTAACATTACAAACTAATCTTTCTTTCCTTCCTGAAGTAGTATCAGAATTTAACATCAACCAGTCCATCAATCTGCCAGTTTTCTTCCCTAAATTCACAAATAAAGGTGAATAGACACTGTGCTTATTAGAACAAAGAATTTAAAAAAACAGACCAATTATTTGTCTCCTTTGCAAATTCAGAATTTGGCAAATCAGTAGCAAAAGTAACTCTAGCCAGATGGTTGACTGATTGCATAGCATTTGGCCCTACCAAAACTGTTAAAAGCCCATTCAATTAGATCCATGGCTACTTCTTCAGTGTTTCTGTTTAGGGCTTCCATGGCAACATATGCACAGCTGCAACTTGGGCCAGTCTTTATGCCTTTATTACTCATTACAAACTGGATCTGGTCTTGAGGGGAAGAGCAGCGTTTGGCTAAACTGTGCTCAGGAATATCCTTCCTTAGAGTCCACCTGGGATATTAGATAGCTGGGGACCCTGTCCCAGCTGTTGAGGAATGAATGAAAATTGACAACATCAGATAAAGAAGTTATGCACTCACCATAACGTTCGATCTGTGCTGACCATTTGCATTCTTCCTCAACCCCCCAACCACCAACCCCAGCCTCTTGCCAACTGATTTCTGAAAGATCGAGAAATTATAAGGACACCTTTGCCCTTTATGTTGAGCTCCAGATTATGGCTTCCTTTATATATAATATATGATAATATTTCTTACATTTATTAAACTAAGCAAACAACTTCTGAGGTATGTTAGGGGTTGGTGCATTGTGGGTAAGAGAGGAGCTCAAGAGCTTTTTAGTGGCCACGAGCTATATTAACGGCCAAATCAGATCTGCAGGTTGAATCCAAACCCAACTGTTGAGGAAGAATGAAAATGGATAACACAGATGGAACATTATGGTGAGTACATAACTTATTTTTTTCATGTTAGTTATACTTGATATTTCCATAGCATTCCTTTGGAATTTCAAGTCACAATAACATCATAAATTTAGATCATAGATTTAGATACAGATCATAAATTCATGAAGATCTAACAGAGCATTTCAAGAAATTCAGCTTTGGATCAGAGTGAAATCAAACGTCTCAAGATTACATAATAAGATAGTTATACGTGGAAAATCCCAATTGTAATTTTTGTAGAATAAGGGGTTTTAGCTATTCCAATGAACTACTACTAGGTACTGGAAAAATGCATTGGAATGCAAAGTGTGTTGCAGCCTTAAAATTTGTAACATATCTAGTGCTGCCTCACAGAAAGACATAAATCTTTAAAAACTGTTAGAATCTTCATTCTGTCACACTTTTGATGTTTGTGTCAGTGTAAAGTAGACTACAGTTTTTAGTTGTTGCCAATGACATTCTGTGGAGGGTGTTGTGTGTCACAGCCTGCAGTGAGAAACCCACTCATAACAGGTTTATAAAGGGTTACATACTAGTTGTGAAGCACCTTTGAAATAAGTAGTACATGGAGTGCCATGATTACAGTCTAAAACCCAGGAAAAACCATGCTTGTTAAGCTTTTTTCTGATATCAAAAAAGTGCTTAACAATCTTTTGGTAAGTATCTCTAAGAACTGTTAGTCTGTGGTCTCCAGTTAGAAATTAACAGCAACCAGTGCTAGCCATCACAGAACAAAGAGAGTAAAACAGATTTAAAAAAACGTTAAGGCACTTCATTCTACCACATTGTTAAACAAAAGTGTGAAAGAGTGAAGTGTCTTAACAGCTTTTAAACCCTATAGTTCCTCAGAAGGGCATTTTGCTTCTGCCTATCATCTGTTTGACAGACCTAGGTGTTCTACGGCTTTGAAAGACACAGCATACTTCCCCCTCCTGGCCTCCTACATTTTTTTAACTGGCAGTACCTGTAGCAGATAAAGCCCTATATATACTAGAAAAAACTATGATCGAGACCCTTCATTCAAAGTCTTATTTTGTTTTCTTGACATGAATACAAACTTCCAAGGATCATTTCTTAACACTCATATCTTAAGCCCCCGTTGTTTTGGTTGAAATTGAAGACCTGATCATAATCCTCCTTGTTATTCAGCTCTGAAAGCTGATATGGCCCAGTCTTGTGGCAAGGAAGTGTGTTTCTGCCACGTCCAGATCGTAATCAACATTGTCAATGTACTGTAAAGTTTTAGCATGTTTTGAAATATAAATAAATAAACTCAAAAGATATGTTACTCTAAATGTTTCATACCAACAACGTGATTCTAAAAGCAACAGATTTAATAAATTATACTTTACAAAATAGGAAATGTGCATGTCAAGACTAGATAATCTAGTCTCTCTCTCCCTTTTAATTTTCCTCTTACAGTATGAAAACAAAGAAGGTTACATATGAGTAACCATAAATGTCGTAATACTACACACATAGTTACTCCTGTCCTGAAGACTCAGTTTTCCTGATTTCAGTTGTAGGCCTTATAAGGGAATCCTATAATACATCTTAAACTAGAGTTAGAAATAAGTAATATATTTTAATTGCTTTTTGGTACATACAATGCAAATATGTATATTGTAGTCAAAGGTTGATAGCAAAAGAGATCTAACCAATGTGTTTTGTAATTATCTGTATCTACAGCAACAATGTATTACAAGCTTCTATTAAAATATCTGTATGCCAAGTGACACTAAGGTAGAAATCAAGTGAAACATTTAAAAGTAATATGGAATTAGACTGTTCATTTTTTTTTTGATTTTCCACTTAGTTAGGCTCATATGGCAATTATTCTCTGCAGGAAAATCCTGAAGAAAAACATTACTTTTTAAACATTAATCATCAGATTGTATTGTTTAGTCCAACACTAAAAACAAGACCAAAATAAAAAATGTATATTCTGGTTGGTAGAGGTAGTGTCAAAATTTAGACACAACACAGTTATATCATCTTCATAAACTATCAGCTCCGACTAGAATTCCATGTCCCTTCTGGTCATCATGACCATGCAGAAAAGGTAAAGGACCTAAAACACAGCATTGGGATGTAACTTATCCTTGAATTATAAGATCTAGCCGTAATCAAGTCACATTTTTCCAGTCAAAATAAATAATACCATATCCATCAAAGCATGAGACATCTGACCCTAGCCCATCTAAATAAATTATAGGATCATTAAAGTTACCCAAACAAAATTCTTTGGCTAAATCAGTGCATAGGGATATAATGAGTTTGATCTTTCATGTAGATACTACACATTGTTTCCAAAATGTTAATAAAAATAATAGAGATCAGTTAACCTTTTTGAAAACATTGCTGGAAATTTTCTAACATATTATTACCATTCAGTTGACATCCATAGTCAGAACCAAGCATGCTATAGTACAGCAGTTTATAATGACTTTTTTATTGACCCTCTAACGTACTGCCAAAGTTTCAACTTCATATTAGAAGAAATGTCCTAGCTAGGGTAGTACAGTTGCAGATATGAACACTGAGCTACAATGGCATACCTAAAGAGTAGTTCCTTCATGAGTGGAAAGGATCTGGTTCTGCTGCAAAAGAATGCATCATAGACATGCTTCATGAAATAAGTGGGATAGACATCCCCCCAAACACTGAGCATTCCTCTTTCTATATGTATGCTGCTGTAAAATTCTTACTAAACAAGTTGGCCATATCTGTCTTACTAGTAATTAAATTGCCATCAACATCAATACTACTCTGCATTCTAATCTCATTCCATTGTTCTAATGCTTTTAACTACTGTCTGTGTCCTATTTGAATTTCATTTTGTATTTTCCACCCTTTCATCTAACGTCCTTCTTCTTTACTTATACAGCTCTGACTAATTTATTTTTTGTGGCAGTATAAGTAAATTCCAGATGTTCTTTGTGTTTCACTGTTGCAGTCATCACATTTGGGTTATCTGCTTGCAGTAGCCCACAGTCGGCCTGATTATCAAAGTCTTGGGTCCTGCATAGGTTGCTGTCTCATCTTCCATGACGTCAGGTAGTCAGGGGTATAAAGCATGCAGTCAATGTCATTACATCAGTCTTTCTTGCCGTGCAGTGCCCGAAGCAAAAGCAGCTTGCAAGTGCTGGTCAGTCTACTCTTGAAACTTTTGTTTTCGAGTTTCAGAACCAAAGTCTTCAACTAAAGCTAAGTACCCCTTGGGGAAACTTTTTCTTGCTCTACTCCAATGTCAGTAAAAGTCAATAATTGTATTTCTTGTGTAAAGCAAATACCTCACAAAGATTTTCATTCGTACTGTATTCCTTGCCTAGGCCCTGACCACGACACTCAGTTCAATTATTAAGATATGTCTTCGGTAAGCCATTCGACTACCAACATTCCAAAAAAACGCAAAGATAAAGACAGAGACAGGCTGCCTAGGCCCAAAGCTGCCGACGCCGCTTCTCCTAAGCTAGTCACTAGTTCACCGGTACTCAGTGAGACGCTTTCGCAGCCCCTGATACCCACTACTTCAGATTTGCAGGCCTCTTCTGAGACCCATTCGGAGTCTGGTATGCCAAGAGATGCTTCAACTGTGGAACCTGCTGATGTTTCTACTTTGGATGGGTCTGGAGCCGCTGTGCAAGCATCAGCTTCTGAGGGTATATTCAGGCCTACTGACTTGCATATTAAACTGACACCATCTTCTTCTTCAAGGCCTAAAACTCGAACCATGCCTAGAAAACCCATGGTCAGGCCTCTATGCCTAAGAAACAGATGATAAGAATGGCTAAAGACCTTATTACTTTAATCAGGGGAAGTCAACCTTCCCACTCTAAGAGACCTAGGTCTGAATTTTCTTATGATACTTCTGACCAGGATTCTGAAATGTCTGTTTCCTCTGAGGACCAGGATTTGCCATTATCTACCTATAGGGATTCTGATGCAGAGGACTCTATCCCCTCTACTCCCCAGAGGATTTCTCTTTTGGCGAAACTTTGCATACTCTTAGGGAGCACTTTCGCTGGGAAAGTCAGGATTACTCCGATTCTAAACAAAGCCTAGGGATTTCTTACTCCTGCCCCATCACAGGCCTTTAGTTGTTCCTCCTGTACTAGTCATTGATGACGATGCCTTTTCTGAATCTAGCTTGGCCCCTGACTCTTTACCTCCTGCTCCCAGAAAACCTGATAGATATTACAGGGTTCCTCACTCTCACAAGTTCCTCTTTAAAAATCCTACTGCGGATCCTGAGACCATTTCACAAGGACCCAAGGGCATCAAGGCTACTACTGCCAAAAAGTCCTCCCCCCTCTGATAGAGACTCCAGGGTGCTAGATAGACGGGGTAAGAAAGTATACAGTTCTGCAACTTTTGCCATTAGGGCCTTAAACTGCCAGTTTCATATGTTAATGTATCAGCAGCATATCACTGGATTGCGTACACAGAAAATTATGTTGATTGCTGACTGTGCTTAAAATAAGAATTTACAGCATTTAATGCATTCTGCTGAACAGGTTGGAAAGCATACTTTGCAATGTGGTTTTGATTCACTAGCGGCATCTTGCAAGGCTGCTGTCGCTGGTTCTGTACTTAGAAGGCATGCTTGGCTTAAGGAGCAATCTTTGCCAGATCATGTTAAAGCTAAATTGCTGGATGCTCCCTTAAATCAGGACCACCTGTTTGGCAACAAAGCAGAAGAAGTTCTTAAAAAGATGGAGGAAAAAGCTAAATCTATGCAAACTGTTAAAGATTTCCTACAAGTACAACCTCCAAGATTTAGTAGCCATTGGCCCTCTAAGAATTAGTCTTTTCCTGCCTCTTCCAGGCCTTCTCAGTCCAAGCCCAGAACCAGCAGAACACCCAGGCTTCAGTCCCAGGGTACGCACTGGACTAAACAGTGGGGGGCTCCAACTTCCAAATCAGGGAGTAGTAAGACTCCATCCTATGGTAAACTGTCTCAATGACTTAACCTTAAAACGTCCAAGCACTTCTCAACTGACTGCTCCTTTAGGGGGAAAGATTGCTCTCTAGGCAAAAAACTGGGAACTCATCACCCAGGACATATGGGTTTTAAATATAGTTTCCCAAGGATACATATTTCACTTCCACACTACCAACCCCAGTGGTGGCTGGTGACTTCAAATTAAAGGGGGGGCTGCAGGAGACAGCTGAATGGGTAGGGCCAATGGGAATCGGTGTGGCCAACTAGAAAGGGGTGGGGCTATGCTCAAAACCACAGCAACTGGAATTTTAATTAAATACGCTGCCCTGGATGCCAAACCATCATTATGAAAGTCCAATCAAGGCAAAATGAAGTGTAGAAGAAAAAAAATATTTCAGTGCATTGGCTACATGACAACTTACTTAATATCTAGATGTAAACACAAAGGTTGTGATGCATGAAAAAAATAAATTACTTTTTAAATACATTACTGGAATGCCAGCCAAAATCAAGTATAAAAAAAAAACATGCAGCACTCAGCTCAAACCACTACTCCTTGAATTGCAGTTCTAATTATAATTTATATTCAGCTTTATAAAATTACCAAATAACATGCTGAAAGTAACAATCTCTGTGTGATACCCCCACTTGTAAAAATGTTCTTATCCAAAAAGACCTGCTGCCTGACCACAACTATTTACTTGTTTCATGGGGAAGACATGATCAATGTAAAAAATGAACAGCAAACAAGAAACAAGCCCAAGATAAATTGCTTAAAGGATTACTGCACAAGTTATGGACCACACATGATAGACTGGCATTCTGTTTAGTTTATGGGTAAAGCCTGCAAAGATGACTGTAAGTCTCTAACAAATGTAATGAGCTTCTGAAAATACTGTAATCCTGTCCTTTATTGCAAATACAATCGTATGCATTTCAGTACCTAAGGCTTATACGTTATCTAGTTATGTAAATATTCTCTGCATGGCAACAACGAAAAGGCTTTTAATGTTGGTAATTCTTTAACAGTATGCTTATTAAAGCTTACTTGCATCTTACAATCTCCGACAAGCTTACCTGATGGTCATTAAATCATTGCTACTTAAACAGAGCAACAGGGCACTGTGACAGCATGCATTTCCTGAATAATAAGAAGCATAAATCAACAGTATAAAAATAGGACAGAAAACCAGAACATTCTGCAAAATCAAGGACAGATGAAAAGCCACGGTCGTACTTGTGGTCTACCTTAGATGGGGGAATACTCTGCACACTTACACTGCATAACTGCTCCTTGCCTTGCTTGGAAACATCCAGAGCCACTACAATGGGGAGTGGGGTGCAACAAGTATGTCACAATTTGAAATGTCTCTGGCTGACAGTGATGGCTCTGACACTCATACCTCACAACCTCAGAGCAAGAAATCTGGACAAAGCCATACATAGAAGTGGGACACAGGCCCAAAAATTTTAAATATTGCTCTTATAGACTTAGAAAGTAGTAGGTCTTGCATTAGTATGAATTTTCTGAAGGGTATGAAATCTGAAACTCAAATGTCTGCCATTATTTTCTAACTTCAATCTTTAATGGTTTGTCACTAATTTGACAGAAAACCACAATGTTATGAAAAACAGGCCAAAAATGTGATGCAAAAATATAAAATTGCCACACAATACAGCTGGGAACCTGTCAAAGAAGGGACACCTTTTTAATGTTAGTACTGTTAACTTGAGCAGCTGACAAAATAATAGCATCTACATGCATTTCTGAAATAAAAGTAATCTATAACTCTGATCATTACAGCTATTTATAATTGTAAACCCTCCACGTTTTCTTCTAAAATTGCCATTTTGCAGATGGATTATTAGGGCAGAGCAACATTTTGAGCCAAAATTGGGGACAGTTGAAAGGTTTGGATATTCCTAATTCTATAAAGCGATTTATTTGCATGTACCTCTCAACCTCTTAATGCAGGAAATCTGGACAAGGCCAAATATACTGGGGTAACATACAAACAGTACTATCTACTCTTATTCACCCCTACCACAACCTAAACTCCCTAAGATCAGCACACAAACTTCTTGTAAATATTAAAGCTGGAGACTCCTCTTTTCTAACACTGTTGGAAAACACTGGAACCTCCTCCCTATGAACTTTCTTCTATTCCTCAAAATCTCTCTTTAAAAAAAACTTAACTCTGCAAATCATCACAATGGCTGTGCCCCTGTACTAAATCCTGACTACTTTTAGCCCGCCTACCACATTCTACATCTTTTAGACCACTGTAACTACCTCATATTTACATCCACTGATTCTATATCTCCTTCTCACTATCTACACTATATGGTATATGTATGTGTGTGTATGTGTATGTATGTGTATGTATGTGTATGTGTATGTATATGTATATATATATATATATATGTATATATATATATATATGTATGTGTATGTATGTATATGTATGTATATATATATATATATATATATATATATATATATATATATATATATATATATATATATATATATATATATATATTTATATGTATTCTATCCACTTCTTATACCACATGATATACTAACATATCTGCCAGGTTTCTTCATAACTATCCCTATCCCTCTATTATATACATTATGCTAGTATTCACCATAAATACCACTTTAAGCAATATTTTGTAATAATATTCTTATCTAAATGTTCTACTTTCTGAAATTTGTACTTTATACTTTGTCACTAGTTAAAATGTTATCTTTATTTGCCTATGTTCATGTACTGCTGTAAAGTTTTTTTATGTTTTTTTTTTTTTTTTTTTTGTTTTTTTTTTTTTTTTTCATTTTGAATTTGAATGTTTCCCTTTGTTCCCCGGGCCTCTACTGAAAATGGACATATATCCAGCTAGACTAGCCCGGTCAACAAATGTAAAATAAAAAATAAATAAAAATAAATAAAATAAAAAATTGGTCTTGTATAAACTTAAGACGGTTAATAGAATAACAGGTCCTGCTTTAGCATGCATTTTTCTGAAGGTTATGATGTCTGAAACACAATGGCTGTCATTATTTAGCGACTTCATTCCTAAATGATTTGCCAGTAAACCACAAATTTTATGAGGAACAAACCAAAAATAAGAAACAAAAATCTATTCATTCTGCAAAAATCTAGACACTTGAGAGGTATAGTTCAGCTGGGGTAGTCTTTGAGTTTGCTGCCCTTCCCCCCTCACAAAATCATGGTCGAATGGAGACTCCCCCCTGCAGCCATTCCAATGCCCCATTCCTTGGTTATTTCACCCCATTTTCCATAAAAACTGTAATGTGCATACTGCTTTACTTCTGCGATGATTTGGATTTCATTTGAAAATTTTATTTTGCATTTTACAGCACAAACTAATAGATATCTGTTAAACAAAGCAATACAGTCTCACAATGAAAATAGACAGCATTAAAACTTCTCTACCCTTGAAATTCACATCCATTGAAACAGCATTGAAACCAACATTCAAAGAAAATACATTTTGCCAGTAGCAGATAAAAATTAACTTTGGGCTGTTTTCAAATCATAGGCCCTTGAACATGAAATATACACATGCTCTTTGATACACCTTCCTGATTGTATTAAATTATATTCCTTGTACAATACAGTGCAGTGGTTAGAGGGCATTTTAAATTTATTGTTTTGGACATTTTTCCAGTAAACAATGAAACAAAATGCATGCACCATTAATGACAACACTGCCCAATTCAGAACATTTCCATCATAAAAAAGTCTACTCAAACTTCTACAGTCCACCAGTATCAGTAAATATGCACAATCTCTGAAGAAGTAAAATTCATCTAAATAATTCCACATTAAAGAAATCTGTAACTAATGAAGAGGTTGCTGCTAGCAAACAACTTTATATGTCATTGTTTCATCTACAAATAAAGTGCCTGTTGCTCTTGAGGAATAAATCGCCTATGTTGCATTAAAAAATGATAAGCTAGTAATATTGCAATAGGGAATGGATGGCGAACTGATAACAGGTTCATAGTTACTAGGTATCTTTGCCAAAAAGGACTGCAGCATCCACCCCCTTTACAACACAGTACAGTATCAGCAATGCAGATGTAGAACCCACAGCCTTCTTCATCAAAAGCAAGTACATTACCTGTTGTGCTATTAACAATGCAAGCAGACTGAGCATAAGCAGCACTAAACTTTTATGCCCCTGCAGCTCTCAACTCCTTGTAAAATCTATTCGACACTCAGCTGTATCTCTGAACTTTACAGCACAAGAAATCTGGAAAAAGCCAACATTTATGGGGGGGGGGGCAAAATCCCAGAAAACAGGGACACATTTTAAACATTGCTTATATAATGTTGGAAAGTTGCTAGAATAAATTGCTGTGTTACCACCGTACATTTCACTGCCAAGTCTTTAACCCAGGGTACCCTGTGCAAAACAGTCAGAATAACATACCACTATGCCAAATCATCTGTTTTGTGAAAAAGAGGAAGACTGAAACTTAAATGGCTACCATTTAGTGAATTCAGTTCTCACCATAGCTGTCAACCTCTTACCACAAAACACCTGAACAAAGCCAATAATGGGGGCATACAGTCCCAATAATAGGGACAAATTTCAAATATCCATGTTATAAACTTAGAAAATTGCTAGAATAAAAGGTTTTGTGTTACCATGTACTTTCTGAAGAATATGAAGTCTGAAATTCAAATGCCTGTTATTTTTATTTAACATTTGTTAACCAGGAAATTCTGACAAATGCCAATTTCCAGCAGATCAGGGAAAAACACTACACACACATGTTTTTTGTAAGATGGGAGAATATGCAGACTCCACACTGAAGGCACCCCACCTAAGAATCAAACCGGAGAGCCTGTAGCTGTCAGGCAGCAATGCTACCAGTGCACCACAGCAGTACTGACTTTGCATGGAAAAACAAACACAGAAACCACATATTTTATGAGGAAAAGAACAACTGTGAGGCAAACATCTGAAAAGTTTTTTTACAAATGGTGGTGGGTAGGGAATTCAGGCCCTTGCCACCTGCACCCAAGGTACAGGGCTCAAGCCTGAGTATTCCCTACCCACCACCACATGGCAACTGGGGCATTTCACACACACACACACACACACACACACACACACACACACACACACACACACACACATACACTCCTGAAAGCAGTCATTTCCTGTGAAAGCAAGCTAACGCTTGGTTTGGCTGGAGGCTCCAGCTTGCAGATGATGCAGTCCGGTTTCCTTCTCTTCTGTGCAGTCATCACCACACAGACATCTGGGGCTGCAGGCCAGAGATGCCTTTCTCCTGTATCCGGACTACCTAACACAGCAGTCTGGAGTTCTGTGGGTACCAGCAACTCCATGTGTGGAGTTCGTCTTTCTTTTCTACAGGTGGGGGGATTTTCTTCTTTCTTTTCTGCAGGTGGGGGGGGGGGGCTGCAGTCCTATAGCATGCCCCTGACCAACCACAAATGGTTGGCCAGATCTACCCCCAAATCAGTGGGCAGAGGCTCAAAAGCAAGTTCTCGCTCTCTCTTAAGCATAAAAACTATTCAAACTGTACCAGAAGAGGAAAAGGGACAAGGTTTCTACTCAAGACTTTTCCTGGTACCCAGAAAAGACAGCTCTTGGCATACTATCCTGGACCTTTCTATATTAAATACCTTTTTGGTGATTCCAAAATTCAAGATACTAACTCTTCACCAGTTACTTCCTATGCTAGGCAAAGATGTCTGGCTGGCAACATTGGATTTAAAATAAGCCAATCTGCACATCCCATTCAGGGAATCTTGCAGAAGATACCTACACTTTAAAGCAGGCTACATGCACTATCAGTTCTCTACACTGCCCTTTGGCTAATACTGCGCCCAGGGTATTCACAAAGTGCCTAGCTCCAGTCATTGCATTTTTCAGGCAAAGAAATATTCAAATATACCCATACCTGGATGATTGTCTAATTCAGGCAGAAAGCCAGGACATACTTTTGAATCATCTGGCATTTGTACTAAAGGTACTAACTTGTCTGGGGTACACCATAAATGAAAATAAATCACATCTGGTACCCTGTCAACAAATTATATTCCTGGGAGCAAGCTTGAACACAACTTCCCACATGGCTTTCCTCACGCCAGAGAAACAAATTCATTTGGCAACTTACTTCAAACTAAAGGCCACAAAAAAACTGCTATCTGCAATGCAAATACTGCAAGCCTTGGGGTTCATGGCCTCCTGCATTCTACTAATTCCATATGCAAGACTGCATATGAGGAAACTGCAATGGTATATAAAAAGCCTATGGTGTCAACATTCTCAGGATCTAGAAGCAATGATCCTTATCATACCTTGCCTACAGTTAGAGTTCCTTTGGTGGGCAGAGGCCTGCCACCAAAACAAGGGATTACCATTCACTCTACCCCTGCCCCCCAAACCCTAACAACAGACACATCAGACTAAGCATGGGGGGCTCACCTGGCAGGAAAGTGCATTCAGGGCAAATGGAACCCAAGTCAAATGCACCTGCATATCAATCAAAAAGAAATGTTAGCTGTACAAAATGCTCTGACAGCCTTCAAGGACCACATTCTTCCAGGACAACTAATGGTAAGGACGGACAACACCACTGTTATGTGGTACATAAACAAGCAGGGGGGTACCCATTCTTACCCCCTCTGCAGACTAGCCATGGCTCTGTGGAACACAGCCTTGAGCTACCAAGTGCATCTATGGGCTCAATTCCTGCCAGGAAAACTAAATACACTGTCAGACGAACTCAGCAGAAATCTCATGGACCCACATGATTGGTAACTGGAACAAAAGATTTTCAACATGTTAATAAACAAATTGGGGAGCCCAGATATAGACCTGTTTGCCTCCCCCCAGAACTACCAATTGGACAAATTCTGCATAAGGACTCCCCACAAACAAGCTTGGAAAGTGGATGCTCTGTCCTTCAGCTGGAAAAATCTATCGGTTTTTGCCTTTCCTCCTCTGCCTCTCTTCTCCAAAGTACTATTAAAGATCAAACAGGACAAACCAAGGATAATACTGATTGCACCAGACTGGTCACATCAGCACTGGTACCCCCTCTTGCGCAGTTTGTCACTGCTGGCTCCATGGCACCTGCCTCAGACCCCTACCCTGCTGTCACAGCAGGAGAGCCAGATTCATCACCCTCAGCTTTAAACCCTGACCCTGGCAGCCTGGCTAATTTCCTAATCTCTCCATTACCATCTCTCATCAAACATGTGTTGGATGTAATTTTGGAGGCAAGGAGCCCTAGTACTAGAAAATCTTATGCTGAAAAATGGAAAAGATTCTGTGCTGGAACCGAACTCAAGGGATGGGCACAGCAGCACCCAATTTAACTCAGATTCTTCAATACTTAACTGAGATGCTTCACAAGGACCTTTCCTTTTCCTCCATCAAAATTCACACCTCAGCCATTTCAGCTCATTACAACACAGAACCACCCCTCTTCTCTAATCCACTGCTCAAGCAGTTTCTCAGAGGGGCCAAAAACTTAAGACCACCCAGGAAAGCCCCGACTCCAGCCTAGGACCTTAACTTTGTATTGCTACACAAGGGTGGGGCCACAACTGACCCTGGGAACTACCGACCAGTAAGCCTGACCAGTCTGATCTGTAAGGTTATAGAGGGAATCATTATGGAACTCATAAATGGAGAGATTGGGAACCTCCAGTCGCTGGACCCCACATAGTTCGGCTTCGTCGAGGGCAGATCATGACTGAACCTGGTGGATTTCCTTAAGACAGTTACTCAGGCTATAGATAAGGGAAAGGAGGTACACATGGCTTACCTTGACCTTGCTAAAGCATTTGACACCATTCCCCATTCAGGTATTATTGATAAGCTCACCAGCCTGGGCATAAACCCTTATGTCACAAGATGGATCGCAAACTGGCTCTCAGACACATCCCATAAAGTAAGAGTAGCGGGATCTATGTCTGAATCCAGACCAGTAATGAGTGGTGTGGCTCAGGGCTCTGTCCTGGGGCCCCTCCTGTTTGGTATATACTTCTCAGAAGTACAGGCAAGGACGGAAGGGCTGTGGCTGACTAAGTTTGCAGACGGCTGCAAACTGGGTGCTATAATAGAGTCTCTGGCCAACATGGAGATCCTCCAGAAGGGCCTAAATGAGACTGATGCATGGTGTCAAAGCCACGGTCTCAAGCTAAATGCAAAAAATGCGTAGTAATCCCCTTTGGAAAAAACAGAGTACACGCAAACTACAACATAGGAGGTAATCCCCTGAAATCTGAAAAAGAAATAAGGGATCTAGGGACCCAAGAAGATAGTCAGCTTTCCTTTGATAACTATGTTCCAAAGTGGTTAGAAAATTCTTCTATGTGACCCATCTGATCACAAAAGGGTTCGCATCAAGATCTAAGGATGTAATGGTGCCCCTCTACTCTTCCCTCATCAGACCCATTATTGAGTACAATGCACCAATTGGAATGTACCTGGTTAGACATCTCCAGCAGCTGGAGAGACCACAGAGGTACCTAACCAAGAGGATTACTGGCCTCAAACAGTTGCCCTATGCAGCACGATTGAAAAAGCTAAGACTGTTCTCTGTTGCATACTGCTTTCTCAGAGGCGATCTCTGTCTAATGTACAGAGCCATGTCTAACCCAGAATTGTTGAACCTGCTCCATTTTAGCAAAACCAAATCTACTCGAGCTACACGCTCTAGGGATATAAACTTCAACACAACAATGAATAGAACATGCTGGAGGGATAGATTCCCTTTGCAGAGACTTCCCTTACTATGGAACAGGGTCCCGAGCTACATAAGACAGAGCCCCTCACTATAACTCTTCAAGAGGAACCTTGATGAGTGGATGGGTAACAGAAAGTTCACACCGGGGATCACACCAACAGCACTACTAGATAGGGGCCAAGGGTACTAGTTGCTAGTACAAGGGTCTAGGGAACTACTAAAGGGGCGGTGAATACCACACAACATGGCTGGGCTAATATATGTCTTCGGGCAGATAGCCCAGTACCAACCTATGAACCTATGAAAAACTCACTCTTCCTCCTTTTGAGCCAGCTGCAATTGCAGAGTTAAATTTTTTTCTTGGAAAACAGCCTTCCTTTTAGCAATTACTTCAACAAGAAGGGTATCTGAACTACAGGCCCTTATGGCAGTGGAGCCTTTCATCATATTTCATGGGAACAGGATGTCCCTCAGGACCAATCCCTCCTTCATGGCCAAGGTGGTATCCAGTGTGGCTCTTAATCAGTCCATTGATTTGCCAACCTTCTTTTCTAATCCACAGAACAAAGGGGAAAGGATACTGCACTCCTTAGATGTGCACAGACAACTTAAATTTTACTTGGACAGGACTAAACCTCAAAGGAAATCTGAACAACTGCTGTTGGCATTTGCTGCAGGGGCAGAGGAGAAGGCTATTTCAAAGCAAACCATTTCTAAATGGATAGGCCAATGCATTCATTTCTGCTATAAGCACCATGGAAAACCTATCCCACAGGGGATTAGACCCCATTCAACCAGGGCTGAATCTACCTCTACAGCCTTTCTCAGAGGTGTACCTACCAGGGACATACTAGAAGCTGCTACATGGAGTTCTGTACATACTTTCACCAAGCATTACCATTTACCAATTTTTCTCTAAATCCAGAGCTGGCTTTGCCACTGCAGTTTTGCAGGGCCATATAGCTAGCCCTAATGCTATCCAAATGCCTCCTCCCATCCTTAGCTTTGGGAATATACCCAGCAACAGTGAAACATGAAGAAAATAGTACAGTTGTGTACACTTACCATAAATGTAGATGTTTGAGTGTATTCACTGTTGCAGTCCTGGTTACCCTCCCTCCAGCCCCCCTGACTTCTTTTGGCTATACCTTTACTCTCCTTTACTTTGCTTAAAAGCTTTTTGCTGTATTTGCTTTTTTGTTGGAGGTGTAGCCTTGTATATATATTTAATTGCTTCCCATTAGGGGGGCATCTGACATCTGGGGCAAGAAAAACTGATGTAATGGCGTCGGCTGCATGTTTTATACCCCTGACTAGCTGACATCATGGAAGATGAGACAGCAACTGACGCAGGACCCAAGACTTTGATAGTCAGGCTGACTGAGGGTTACTGCAAGCAGATAACCCAAATGTGATGACTGTGAATGCACTCGAACATCTACATTTATGGTAAGTGTACACAACTGTACTTTTTCATGACTTCGATCATTTAAATATTTTTGTTTTTAATGGAAGGCTCATTCATTTTTTCCCATCATACTTATCCTTATCCAGTCAGGGCAGTCTATATGGTAGTGTTGTTCTAGACGTATAGAAACAGATTTGTCAGTTTATCAACTGTCATTTGACCAGTTGGGCTCTGTATTAATGCCTACTTTAAAAATGTTGCAGTTTCTGCTGTGCTTTACATGTGGTACTTTCAAAGTCTATACCAAAAGTGATTAAGATACTCTCTAGAGCTCTGGCTTTATGCTATCCTTCCTGCGGGATTTTGGAACATGTTTTAGATCTCTTTTGACTTGTTACTCCAGACTTTTTAAGCTGTCTGATTTCCCAGTTCCTTATTGTCTGCAGCGACAGTCTTTGTTTCAGCCATTTGTTCTATGGTATCAGAGAACATCTTAACCTCCAGTTTTGGGATTTCTCTTTCATCTTTAATTTTACCCTAGCTTTTTAAATATTTGCCGAATGTGGCTACAATCTATAATTTCATTTAAGAAACCTACTTCCACCTCTTAACTGGACTGAATATTAAGTCTGTCTGCAAGGGAAAATACAAGCGCTTTTTCCTTTCATTATTAATTTCTTTATATCACACTGTCAGTAATTCCTATGCTCATTTCATTAAGTTTTTATCACAAAATGTTTAGTGACCCAGCTTTTTACCACTCAAAAATCAATTTTCACAGTTGTTTATTCCAAACTATAGACCCCAAGTTGACTGTTTCTTGGGTCACTATCTATATTATATATAAATCCTTGGAGTGATGTGTTGATTAAATCATATTATTTTCTCTAAAATGAATGCAGGGACACTGATAGCTCTTTAAAAAATTAAATTCCATTTTCAAAAGATGAAATCCAAGAATTACAGACATTTTTAATGTAAGCATTAATACAGAACCCAAATAGTCAAATGACAGTTGATAAACTGACAAATCTATTTCTATATGTCTAGCCCTGACTGGACAAGGATATGTATGATAGGATTTACAATCATTACTATGATTGTATTAAAATTTGGGTTGGGAGGGTGGCCTAATGGTTAAGGTGTTTGCCTTACAAACACAAGGTGCAGGGTTTGAGTCTCACAAGGGATAATTGGCTAGGCTTAAAATGGCTCACAAGGGCAATTAGCTTAGTACTAACCTATGAACCTATGAATCACTATATATGTATTACATATCTTTCAGAGTAGAACAACAACTTCGGCTCAATTTGTGGTGATTACCAGTGTTTCAAATTATTAAAAACACATTAAGGAAAGCTGTTACATTTGCTGCTGCCAAATGTGTGGAAGATTTCCAAATTGATAACCTTGTGTATACAATTTCAGTTTAATAATGTCATGGTTGTGTGTTATGCCTAGAGCCACGAACACACATAGCAAGTGACCATGAATTATAAACAGAAAATCGCTTTGCATATGAGATCATAAGAATGTAACAGATCCATGGAAAGGAAAATATTACTGCAAAATGTTATAGGTTCATGTGCTAGATATGGAAAACTAAATAATCTCCATCATCACAATGTTTGCAGGTATTGCAGCAAGTAACTTAAAGTATTTGTAGATTTGCAGTATTCTATCAGACAAGGAGCACTGTCTCCAGCCATCAAATGTAGATTAATGTATACATGATAACAATTGGAAAGCCTAAACTCCTGGGTGGCAAAATAATGCTAGAACCAGCAGGAAACAAGCAGTCATGATGTGGCAGAATAAAACTGAACTTTAGACTAGATATAGTGCAGGTCTGCTCATTGAAGTATGCATCATCAAGTCACACTTATAGGAATGTGAATTCTCAAGAATTACTACTTTTCCTATAAACAGCAGTATTCAAAGATCGATGAAAAGTGCATGTTTCACTTCAGGTCCACACTCACATGGGCACCAATGCACATTTAACCTCCACTTTCTGAGGCTGCCATATCTGAAGGGATATCTGTTGTGAAAATCAAAGTCTGAAGAGGCTTGTTTCACAAAGCTTTTTAGCCAGTATTATTTAATGAATTAGCAGCAGGGTAGTTCCACATTAGGGAGATGAACATCTTGCATTATTATGACAAGGTGACTAGTAGCAAATGGGGAGAAATACTGTTGCATCATAAACAGGCTAACTTTTCATGTTTGCTAAATGAGAGATGTTACAAAACAGAATGAGCTCTAGATCTTATTGAGAGAATGTCTCCCTGTTTTAGATAGCGTGGAATTCTAGTTGACATGACTATGTATATGTAGCACTGCTACCTATAATGCTTCACTGAACTGTTTTTTTTTTTTACCATTGTGGGATCAGTGACATTTTCTGCTAATTTCTTCATGAAAAAAACAAATAATTTCTAAATGAAAAGAGCCTCGCCTCATGAAGAATCCTTTCTGGGTTGGCAGAAGCTCCCTTACATGGAAGTGAACTGTTATTTCTCATTCTGCTTAATGAACATGAACAACTGTGCAGCAAATGTGCAGCACAGGATATGCTGATAAAGTGAATGAGAGATCTTCTGCAGTACAATTGGATTATGGATTCTGTAATTGAGCAATTCATAAAGAAGGAGGCATCTGCATCCTGCTTGAGACTAGAAAGTACTGTATACATGCACAGATCTGGGTGGATATAATGTGGCATTGTGGTGCTAGAAGGTGAGGGACGACTAGTGCAAGTACATCATTGCAGATGCCACTATTCCTAGAAGTCCTACTCAAAATACTACACACCATAACCCTGCACTAAGGTCAAACCAGGGTTAACCAATGTATTCTTATCACAAGATATTGTGACATACACTGAGGTACTGCTGTTTCCTTCTGGGAAGAGTTCTTAATCAGTGATTAAACTAGGCGCAGAGCTATATGCATAACTGCATGTGATGCACTTTGTGACAGACCAAATCTGTCACGAGTTGCATTTGCCTTTGTACTGGCAGAATTTAAATATATTACCAACCATAAATGCACATACTACAGCTTGTGCCATTATCAAGTTACTCATGGAAGCTATCCAGAACTGCTCTGCATAACAAAAAAAAAAATCTGACAACAGATTTCTTTTTTCTAAACTACAGCATACTGTAGAGATGAAGTCATTGCATTTTGGTAGTGGATAGAGGGCATATATCTTAGGAGAACAGTATGAAAAATGATTTGTGACAGAAGACAGTGCCATTTAAGAATAATTTATCAATCATTTATCAAAACAGCACAACTTTAGAAAGGAATACTGCATAATTTTTAATGGAAAAGCATTGGAACTTACTAATCAAATCCAGTGTAGTCACACAGGAGATGCTGGAAGCAAATGATTGACAGTGTAGCTTCTACTTCTTGTTAGAAAAGCTTTATTTGGAATTAATAGACTTTTTTATCATAAAATGCATGAAAAGGAACATAGTTTAATGATCAGGAGAAATGCTTAATTCTTAGAAAATGCTCTGAAGATTTAAAATCAAAGACAATAACGCCTAATGAATGAGTGTAGTGCTGTCTGATGGTAGGAGCCCAAGCCCTTTAAAATGCCATGGATTCTAATGATGAAAACACTTCGATCTTATACGGTAAAGAAGTGAAGCCTAATCACGTACGACAGTACTTTTAATGACATGTTTCAGAATGCTTTAATGACTAAAAAAATCAATTAAAAAAAAAAAGCAGTACCTGATAAATCAGAATTGTTTTAAAGTTTTTCTGCAACCTTCTTTTCTTAGAAATGCATCCAAAAGTGGCCTACTTTTGTTTAGCATCACTTTGCATAATTAAGGATTTAAGTTAAAGCAATATTAATGTCTGTCTTTATTTAGTGCTTGCTTTTAATATCTTACTCCTCTGTACTTTTACCAAAAGTTGCAAGTATCTGTACCCGCTAATATGTTTAACAAATGCTGACAACATTTTATCAAGACAAGGCCTGCTAGTCTCACATGTTTTCATTGACCATAGGATACATTACTACAAATGTTCACATATTCTAGACACACAGACATTAGCAGGATGAAATCTTGTGAAATCTGATAGCAGAGTGCAGTGTTTCCAGATGAAAGTTAAAAGTAACAATACTCTGATGTAAACAAGCAAAGTTTGTTTAAAAAATTTGCTGTATAATAGAATATAACAGTACTGTGCAAATGCAGGCATGTAATTCTGGTTTAAAAGTGATGATAACTGAATCAAAAAATTATTGGTAAGCTGCTATGCAGCAAAATATGACAATATCATGCAAATGGTGAGATGCAACTTAGCTTAAAAGTGAGAATGAACCATTCAAAAATTCAATGGCACTTAACATACAATAGAAAATGTTAGTACAGTGCAACTGCTGGCCCCTGCTTAAAAATTAATATGGAACAATCTAGAATTTATTGTCAACATGAGGCCAGTGAAAATGGCTAGGTCTGTACGTTGCTCCTCTCTAAACCTCTCTGACAAATGGTTCTGACAAGTTTAAGCTGGTGTAACACAGTTGCTATTTATTTATTTATTTATTTATTGATATTTGTCTACCCAGAAAGTCCAGCTGGGTAAGAACCCATTTTCAGTTAAAGCCCCGTGAGATAACTTCTCAAAATATAAATTACAGCAGATACAATTTTCAACAGTAGATCAATATCACTCACAATAAAATATATTATAGAAAGAGAAGAATATAAACATTAAACAAATCTATAGAAATTATGCAAGAAAAATGCATTTGAGGTAAGTAAATATGAAAGAAAATATACAAGATAAATGCAAAATGAGTAAGAAAAGAAAAAAAAAACATTAGCATTCATGGCAGAAGGTAAAGAATTCCCTCTGCAGAGTCACACAAGATGAAATATTGAGTTCGGATTCTGGGTGACCCTTTAGGAGTTATCATTTTCTGATTGGCTATTTCAAATGTTGGGGCTGTATTTTGGGATTAGGGGTTCACATAATGCTTAAGGTGTTTAACTTGCACACACACAAGGTACAGGGTTTGATCTTTATCTTTGGAAAGCATGGCTAGACATAAAAATGCCCCCTTGGGGTTGTTAGCCTAGTAATCACCTATTAAACTATGATTGTATTAAACAGTAATATGGTGCAGTAGCAGAGAATGATACACCAGTACAGTGGAATAAGAAATATTGTTTTGAGACAGATAAAATAAGGGAATTAGCATAAAGAATATAAGATCATCTGGAATTAAAGATAAATTTTGGTATTCGCCTGATGTAGTACAGGAAGAGAGCCAAGAGATGGAAGGAATTATTTTAGTAAGGGCTTAAATGAAAGATTATTAGGTGATAACCTGATTCACAGGTTCATAGGTATCTAGCCATGCATCCCAAATCTCTGACAAGTTCTGATACCCTTTATAAGTGTTAACATGGGCCTGTGCGATGAACCATTTACAGGTTACTTGTTTGCATTAGAGACATAGGTGCCCAACAGGGATGAATTTCTGGTTTCCCATCCAGTTGTCCAAGTTGCACTTGAATTGGAATGGAGAGGAACTCTGCCTCACATGGATGGGGAGCCTGTTCCATAAATGGGGTAGTCTCTGGAATACATACCTATCTCTCCAGCAGGTCCTATTTATATCACAGGTAATTTTAAGTCTTTAGAATGGGTAATTCTGGTACTGTTTGTTTTGTGGATATGCTGGAGGTCAATCAGAGTGGGGTCTGACAATGCCATGTATGTCAGGCATAGATCTCCCCTCAAAAGCCCGTAGGAGACAGAATACAGGAATAGGGCCTTGAGGTGGTCTGCACAGGATATATTACTCATGCCCTGTATTCTTTTAGTGAAGAACCTCTGTGAATATGTCAGTTGTTGAATATGCCTGGTTAGGTACATACTTAAAGAGGTCATTGTACTCAATGATAGGTCTGATGAATACTGAATACAGTGAAACAATGACTTCCTTGGTCTTAGATGCCATACCTTTGTTTATAAGTTGCGCAACATAGAATGATTTCCTCACCACTGTAGACGCGATAATCAAAGGCTAGGTTACTGTCTATGTGTGTCACTAAGTCGCTGACTACTGGTTCAACTCTAAGGGGTGTGTCATCAATATGATAGTTACCAGGGATGGATGACTTCCCAAAGGATACTATTATGCATTTCTTGGCATTTAATTTTAGTCCATGACTCTGACACCAGTTGTTTGCCTGTGTCAGCCCCTCCTGGAGAACATCTGTATCAGTGTGAGATTCAATGACAGCTCTTAATTTGCAATCATCTGCAAATTTAGTCAGCTAGAGACCACTGACAATGGCCTTGACTTCTGAGAAGTAAATGCCAAAAAGGAGTGGTCCAAAGACTGATCCCTGAGGGGCTCCACTTGTGACTGGCCTCTTTATAGGGATGGAATCCCCAACTCTAACTTCCTGGGTCCTGTCTCTGAGCCAGTTGGTTATCCACCGGGTGACATACGGATTTTTAACTAACCTCTTGAGTTTGTCACAATGCCCGAGTGGGGTATTGTGTCAAATGCCTTGGCCAGGTCAAGGTAGGCAGTGTAAATGATTTTACCCATATCCATTGTTTTGGTGACCTTCTCAAAGAAGTAGGCAAGAGCTGCCCTTGATGAAACCATACTGGGTTGAGTCCAGTGTCTGGAGGTTTGCTAGATCTCTATTGATTATTTCCATGATAATTCTTTCCATGGCTTTACATAAACGACTAGTGAGACTTCTGGGTCTGTAGTTTCCAGAGTCTGTTGATGGCCCGCCATTGTGCAGAGGGTTAACCGTTGCCTTTCTCCATTCATGAGGCATGAAGTCTGTTTGGAGGCTGCAGTTAAATAGTAATTCCAGAAGCCCTGATAGGTCATGTTTCATGCTATTTAGAAGGCATCCTGGGATATTGTCTGGGCTCATTGATGCAGTGTTCTTGGCCTTAGAGATAGCATTAAGGAGCATTAAGGACCTGTTCTCCAGTGATAGTAGGAGAGTTATATTTGATGATATTTCCTGAGGGAAGGTTGAAGAGGAGAGAAGAGTAAAGTTGGAGCTGAATTTATCAGCCAGGAGGTTTGCTATATCTTCTGGCTCAGTATATTTGATTCCATTTACAATGAGCTCTGCACACAATTGTGTATTGCCTTTGAGGTTGTGGACATAGCTAAAGAAACTCACCTCAAATTTGGCTTTGGTAGACTTTATTTGTCCTCTGAGTTATTTGTTTAGTTTAATGAGAGTGCTTTGGGTGCTGCACCTCCTAATTTTTGCCATGATTTTCTTCCTTCTGTTATACATCTGATTGATTCTGTGATTGCAACAGAGTGGCTTGTTTTTTGAGTTAGTTCTCTACTTCTTCCTAGTGGGGACAGCTGCCTTTGTGCAGCTATTAACATGCTTGTACATGGTTTCTGTGAACTGTTCTGCATAGGCAGAAGTTTTCTCATGGTTTACAGGGGCTTGAAATTTTGCCAGGTTCTCATTTAATAGCAAGAGGTTAACCCTAGAATAGTTCCTGAATGTTCCTGGTTTAGCTGGGGGTCCAGGGTTTATTTTTACTTCAAAGGATATCATTTTGTGATCTGACCATACCAGGGAGGGCATTACAGTAGTAGGTGTGCAGGACTCTCCCATATTAGTGAGGACCAGATCCAATATGGTTGCACCCCTGGATGGTATATTGACTATCTGTCCAGGGAGTTTGTGTTTACAAAATCCAGGAATCTCTGTGCATGTACGTTTGATGTTGTATAGGATTCCCAGTTAATAGAGGGGTAATTAAAGTCACCAATGAATATGGTATTGGGTTGGATGGTTAGTGTTTCTAATACGTTTAAATACAAATATGGGTTTTCTGAGTCAAAGATGGGGGTATATAGCTTGCAAGGAAGTGGTCTTGGATTTTACCTATGGTGATTTGAACAGGGAGCAGTTCAAGTGCATTGTTCTGTTTGACCAGCCTTGAAGGATATTTATTTTTGATGTAAATAGAGATAGCTGCACCTTTAGTCCCTGCCTGTGAAGTAGCTCGTTTAAATGTGTGGAAGGCATTATAACTCTGCACTGTTGGTGTGCTGTTCCCGGCTTTAAACCATGTCTCAGAGACTGCACAGACATCAGCATTCTCTAGGGTAAAAATAGCTTCCAGGCAGTTGAGTTTTTTGTTTAGGTTCCTAGCATTGAGCAGTAATATGTTTAGATTTTCTTGGTTTTGATTTACTATGTTGGAAGAACTTTCAGTTTGACATTGCGTAAAAAAGGCACTATGGGGGAAGGACAATGTTTTAGCTAATATTCGAAAGCCTAGAGGGGAGGGGTGCAGACTATCCCTGGCAAAACAGCATGGTCTGTTGAGCATCTTCTTCCATGCTGACAAATATTGCACTCCCTTAGAATAACACCAGAAACTAAGCCAATTATTAATGTCAATCATCTTTTGTTCGCATTGTGGCATCATCCTTGGAGAAGGTAAAATGCTCCTCAATGCTAGGCTCAAACAAGCCTGATACACATATTCTAAGAGTTCTATGATGTCCCTCTTCATATAGTCTAGGCAGTGACATCTCAGTTCATTTACTCCTATATGGACTATGACTGAGTCATATTAGTAATTGTGATCCAATGACCTGAGTGCATGCATAATGTGGCAGATCCTAGCCCCTGATAAGCAACTGACCTTAACTTTCTCCTTACTCAGCCTGGTGAGAGGGACATCAGTGTGTCTGACAATGGGGTCTCCAATCATTAGAATATTGGATTGTGTGGTGACTTGCCTTATGGGCTTAGAGGTAGAGGTTCCATGAGATGTAGCACTATGTGTTGATGTGGGTGTTGTGGCTGCTGAGGGTATTTCTTATGTGTACTTTGTCTAAGAGATCTTTGTGGTTTAGTAAGGTAACATGTAAGTGCCTCAGTATATGTGGGTCTATATGTCTACTTTGAATTGTGCGGGATATACTACTGACAACCTTATTGACATTAGGAGTACTTTTATGTGAGAGCTTTGCCTCCAGTGACGTTGTGTAAATGCATCTCTCACATACCGTATCAGTTTGTTTGAGAATTAACTGGTTGTCAGTAAACATGAGGCAATTTCTGCATTGCCTCAGGATGCCTATATCCACCAAGCCAGTAGTGGAGACAGTAGGAAAGTTCATATCCATGGCAACAGACCCTTTTTTTATTTATTAGACTGTTGGAGTGATCCTGATAAGGATCAAGGTAGAGTTCCAAAATCTGGCCATGTTGTTGGAATATAAGCCATGCCCTATAGATTTCTTTGTTTTATAAATTTCAAGTTTTCAAGTCAGTTGAGTGAAGGAAGTAGATTTGGAAGATAATGGTGGAGGATTTTGTCTATAGGTGGGCAGGAAGAAGGATTATATATTATTTTGTTCACTTAAGTTCATAGGTTCATATGTGTATACTAGCCTAACAACCACTAGGGCCATAAAAAGCCTAGCTATCCAATCCTAATGTGTCCCACAAATTTGATTTATAGGGGTTGATTTAATGACCACCTCTGTCCATTAGAGACATAGGAGCAAGACCAGAGGTGAATTTCTGATTACCCATCCATGGGTCTAAGTGCACTTAAAACTGGATAGGGAGGAACCCTGCTTCACAAGGGTGTGGAGCCTGTTCCAGAGACTGAAAATTCTCTCAGAAATATACTTGTCTCTCTAACATGTCTTATTCATGTTGCAAGCAAAATTTAGGTATTTTAATCTTGCACTTCTGATGTGTTTTTTTGCAGATGTGAAAAAGATTTGTCAGAACAGGGTCCAGAGATGCCTTGTATGCCAGGCAAAGATCACCTCTCAGAAGTCTGTGCGATACCAAGTAAAGAGACAGGGCTTTCACGTGATCAGTGTATGACACTGTACTGACTGCCTGTATTCCTTTTGAAAGGAACCTTTGTGTATGTTCCATTTGCTGCATGGTTAGGTACATACCAAAGGGGGCATTATACTCTATGATGAGCCCAATGAGGGCTGAGCACAGCAGTATAATGACCTCTCTGGGTCTAGATGCCATGCCCTTGCTTATATGTTCAGCAGCATAGAAGGAATTTTTACTACTTCAGTCACATATTGGTCAAAGGCTAGGTTACTATCTACATAAGTTCCCAGATCTCTGAGTAGTGAATCAACTTTTAAGGATGTTTTATTGATGGAATAGTTACCCAGGATGGCAGGCTTCAAAAAGGTACTATAATACTTTTCTAGGTATTAAGTTTTAAGTCTTGGCTTTAGCACCATGTTTTTGTTTGTATTAAACCCACCTGAAGGGTGTTATCTTCTTTGAGAGATTCAATGATTGCATCCAGTTTGCAATCATCTGCAAATTTGGTTAGCCAGAGGCCTTTGACATTGGCTTTTACATCCAAGAAGTAGATGGCAAAGACAAGAGAGCCTAGCACAGAGCCTTGGGGACTCCAGTGTTGACTGTCCTCTTCATGGAGGTGGCCATTCTGATTCTAACCTCCTGGGTCCCATCAGTGAGCCAGCTAGCTATGTGTTATAAAGAAGTTTATACCAAGTTCTGTAAGTTTGTTGACAATGCCTGAGTGGGGTATTGTATCAAATGCAATAATCTAATGTATCCCTGTCAGATATATAGAGCAAATATAACTACGACATAACGCGGCAGGGCTAGCCACCCGGTGGTGTAAACCGTGGCTCAAGATGATTGTCACTGTTGAAGTGACAACCTGACCCCGTGTGCAAAATGGCAAAAAGGGTTGCACTATATGATATCATTTCTGTCTAATGTTTTACATTAAGTAAAGTATCCTTGTTTATTAATAACTAAATTGTAAATGTGCAGCAATGTCTGACTGAAATCATTTTTCCTGCTTTCTGTAGGTTTGAAGTTATTATTAAAATGTATATGCAAGTGTCAGTGCAATGCGAATTTAAATATTAATGGCATTAGCTTAAATATTTTACATACAGTTTAATTTTTAACATCTATAAACATTAGGTATTTATGTATAATGTGGTAAACTGCAGGAACAATAAGTGCATTTGACGAGAAATGCTTTTAATTTTAAATTATAAATGCATTGTGCCACCTAGTAGAGTTTTAAAAATTATAATCAATGAAATAAATACAGAGAACTGTAACCAATAGTTTTCTAAGATGCATCCCGAGATACTGCAGTTTATTACAAATGCCTGTTAACCATCTGCAAACACAGAACTGCTCAGTGACCAAATGTGCTTTCTTTATCTTCAAGCATTGATTACCTTTTAGATGTCTCATTTATTGAAGTTTACTTTTCAGACACCTCCCAGTAATGCGTTATGACCCATTCAAAGGCTGTCACATAAATTGCTAATGAATAAAATGAGATAAATGAAGGCAAAAGAAGTTATCACAGTAGTTAATCTGTCAGAATTTACTAGTAGTAGTTTCATAGTTTTTCATGCTGTGTTCTCTTAGCCTTGAATGTAAAGTTGAGGAAATCTAATCATATATCATAAAATTCAGTTAATTTGTTTAAATACAAAAGTTTTGTTCTGTTCAGTGCACATCACTGAAAAAAAAATTGGTCAGGTATTATATTTGACTAACTAATGCATCTTGAAATCAGCATCTTTTGTATTCATTCCATTCAGTATGTATTCAGGGGTGGGGGTGGGGCAGGGAGCTGGTAGACTCTTTGAAAACAAGGATTTGTATTCTGCTTCGGATCTTTTTTTTTTTTTCAAATTGAAGCAGAAGGTAAACTTGTGTTACTCAGATCCATATTGTAGAACCCTTCACAGAGATGGGCTTCAATCACAGAAATAATTTCTGACATGTCGGATAATTTATGAGTTGGGAGCTTTTGTTTCCTGCTGCTTTAAATGATGAAAGCTGTGTTTACCTGTAGAATGAGCATGTATATTGTCAGTGTCAGTCAGCTGGTCCCTTCTGAAGAACGTCATCCATCTCACAATACTGATATGTCAGCCCAGAACATCCCAGTTGATAACACTTTGTACTGTCAGGACACACTGACTGTCTGAAGGTTAATGAAAACCAGACTGAGCAAATTCATGCCATTAACCTCAAAGCAGACTTTACAATCTGTTTCTTTTTCATCATCTTTAAAGTAAAGTTTAAAGAAGGAAAAACATTGAGGTGTAGTGTTCCTATCTCCTTCAGCTTAACATTATATACACAACTTTTTTTGTGCTGACTGTCACTGCTTACTTTCAACCTTAATATTTGTGCATTTAAATATGTTGCCCATACAATATCAGTTTATCCTTTTAGTGTGTGTGCAAGTGTGTTTGACAAATCATTACTATTCAGTTTCAGTATAATTAAGGTATCAATATGCTTAAATCTGATTCAAATAATATACATTTAGTCAATTTTAAATATATTTCTCAGTCTGCTTGTATAATAAGTTTAACAAGCTAGACTTCAAAAAATCTGTTCCAGTCCCTTGTCCCATGAAGCACTCATATCAAACTCATGAATCAACTGTCTTTATTATCTCTGTCTTTTTTTCTCTCTGTCTCTTCTGCTCTATACACAAAGCATGTTGTGATGCCTGTGCACTGGCCCAGTAATCAAGGATCCTCAATCCTCACTACTTACGCCAGTGAGTGGTGTACACATTAGGGGGATAACAAGTACACACACAGTATAGTACAATTTCCCTTAAGAGCACACATAGATCACAGTCAGTCTGGGGCTGGTTTCTCCCTTTCTCCAGATCCCCAATAAGACTCCCCACTGGCACAGTTATAGGGTCCAGATCTAAGCATAGTGGTCAAGCTAGAACTTCCAGCACCCTCTCTATCCAGCCAGTGCTTCGTGTCCCTGTCCAAGTAGCTGACACACACACACACACACACACTTTAAGATTCAATTTAGATACAAACACACAGACACTCCTAGGGAAGGCTGGCACAGGTTCTCCAGCTATGCCCCCTTTCTGCCCAGACTAAAAGGTAGCACCAACTGCCACCAACCACTATTATCAGCTACTATAAGGCCCCTCCCAAAGGTTGACCAATTTCACTGTGTAATATTACTGTTATCCAAATAGTAAGTGTGCCGAACAGCATGTCTATTGGAGTGGCTTGGACAGTATCATCAAATACATGCAAGTACTCTAGAGAGCTTAAATTATCTCTACACAAACCAGACACAGTTGAAAGGTTTAAAATTATTTAATAATAAATAAAAACACAAGACAAATCTCCTCAGTTCAACACAGTGCTAATCAAAAGTTCAGAAATCATAGGAACTTTAAAACAATATTGTAGGGATGTCTGACATAAATATAGAAAACAGCTAGACTAATCTGGCTAAATTCCTATTTCACTCTAAGAGAAATTATGTCCTAAATAACTTTACTTACAAGGCAAAGTGCTGGTGAATTGTTGTCAGCTTCAGACAAAATCCAAAGTGCTCTATTTTTCTTTCTGAAAAAGTCTTAAATTGATAACACCTAATACTGCTGAGTCATTTCACATTACATCATTTTTATCACTTCTCGTTTAGCTCCCAGCCTAACAGAAACTCAAAATTTACATTTCTGTGTAAGTTGCACCTGGCAAGGAAGCCACAGCAGCACAAGACAATTTTACATGTAAAATTTAGCAGTGATCTCTGTCTAAATAACAATAGAAATAATTTGCTTGCTCGGACATCCTGTCTCCAAGCTTGAGATCAAACACAGTTGTAATTCTTTACTTAACAGCTATCTTCCAGCAGGGTGCACTGTGGTTAAATATTTGAATTTCAGCATCTAACACAGTTTTCTTGCATTTAGTTTTCTTTACATTTGTAAAACAAGCCTGTGGATTATATTAATATTTACAATGACATAGAATTATCTACAAAATTTTATCTAGCTAGTCTGGCACCCTTCACACATTTCTTCAGGAAAAGTCAAGTATGTTTATATAGCTTGAAGACACTGAATAACCTATGTGCTGTTTATCTAGCTGGGTGTTTTTCTTCAACTTTGTTTAAGTACATAAGTTTTGTGCATAATACATACAAAGCTCCAGTTATGAGGATAGAAAAGCACTCAGCTGACATTGGCCTTCAGATGGCCATAATGAGTGAAAAGCTTAGCTGAGTCTGGTTCATCATAAAAAAGCAGCCATGGCAGTTATTTATGTTTGCTTAAAGATATACAACATTGTTTAGAAAATGTTACAGAGAAGAAGCATGAATCCAATAATAGCACATCTCTGAGGAAGTAAAAGGCTTTAACTAATGAACAAAAACAGAAAAACTCTGCATCCAACACTGGGAATTATTTTCAAGTATTTTGAATAAGTAAAGTGCCATAACTGTTTTCACACAGAGTGCTTAAACGTGTCAGCAGTAGGCCTAACTGCAAATCCCGGAACTGCAATTTAATTACAGAGTATCAACGTGCAAATCAATTATTCTTGAATTCAGTTCTCACTGAATGATCCTGTTTAACATTTTTCAAGACATGGCAATTTTTTTTTTTTATTTTTACTCATATGTCTTGTTTAAAGCAATAAAGAATTATACAGTGAGTCACCTTATAAAATTTCTTAGCTATGTACTTAAAGTATACATTCATAAACACTGTACAAAAGTCTTGATGGGACAAACTTATTTCAGTAATAAAAAAGGTTAGTTTCTTTTCAGTGACAACTCGTGTAGTCAAAATAAAATAAATCATAAGAATAATGATGGATAAAAATAAGAAAAGTTACCCTGGGTAAAAGGAGGAGGTCAAGGACCCTATGGCAATTTGCTGGAGACTTCCTTATTTAACATAACCTCTGAAGTTTCACAACCCTGAAGAAATTAATGCAAATGTAGTAAGCATTACATCACTACAACTGACTAGTTAAATTTTACAAATCCCCTACCAAAAAGTGCTACTATCATTTTCATTAGGCCATACACAGACTTTGCAAATACCCTTTTCAGATAACTTGACGTAAATATTGCATTATTCAGTAATGCTAATGAAAGCATTAATTCTTCTTCTTCTTCTTTTGGCTTTTTCCCAGTTAGGGGTCGCCACAGTGGATCACCTTGTCTGCAAATTGAATGGCAGTGGAGTTTTAAGGTGTCGAGTTGCCAGCCCGGCGCCCAACCTTCCACAGAAGGCACACTCACATGCACACCTAGGGCCAATTTAGAGTGTCCAATCCACCTGCAGCATGTCTTTGGGATGTGGGAGGAAACCGGAGCACCTGGAGGAAACCCATGCGACCACAGGGAGGACATGCAGACTCCGCACAGAAGGCACCCCAGCCGAGGATCGAACCGGAGAACCTCTTGCTGTGAGGCAGCAATGCTAACCACTGCACCACCGTGGCCGCCCTCTAATGAAAGCATTAATATGGTTTACAAATAAAGATACTTACATAGCAAAAGGAAACATCTGACAGAAAATTCAAGACAGTAATGTATCATAATCACAGCTAACACTATAGTGGGTATGTTATACATACAGTACCATACCTCTCAACTGTACAGGTTTTTGCAGAATGTCCAGATTTTTGCCTCATATTTTTGGTGTGTTCCTCCTAACATCTGTTCTTTTCTGGCAAATAGCTGAGGATTGAAGTCATTAAATAATGGCAAATATTTGAGTTTGAGGCTCCACATCCTTCAGAAAATTCATGCTAATGCAAAACCTATTGTTCTGTCTCCTTTCTAAGTTTGTAAGAGCAATATTTAAAGTGTGTCCCTATTTGTCCCCCCATCATTTTACTCTTTGGTCCAGATTTTTTGCTCTAAGAGGTTGAGAGGTATGTACAGTACCAAATCAAATACAAGCACCAGTCTTTGACAGAATCATATATTCCTCAGTATAAAGGAAGATTGGGTCTCATTGAAAATGACTAGCTATATGGGTCAATAATTGTGGGATGGCTTGCATATTTATTGATATCATCAGATCCAAGCATAGAGAAAGTTTTAAAACATGAAGAAAATCTTAAGTCTAAAATGATATCTTCTTAGTACGGCATGAAAATTAAATAAGACCTAAACAAAAAACAAGAAACAATAGAAAGTACAAAAAAAAAGCAAAAAGAAAGAATATAAAGAACATGATCAGGAAAAATGACAAGAGAAGTGGAAAGCTCATAATTATATTAAGAAATACAGAAATTTACTGAAACAATCCTGTGTTGATCAAGTGCTGACACGAGTGGCTCAGATGAAGTAAATTTAATCCAAAAGTTGAAGGGTTAATACTGGCAGATTAAGATAGTGTACTACATAATAAATGGTTCACAAAATCCATAGAAATCATAGGATATATAGACAAATGTAGATTTTGCAATACAGAACTGAAAATGGTTATGTATCTCAGTGAAGGTTGTGATGCACTTATGGCTGAATGTTTATAGACTGAAAGACATAACAATGTAGCAATGTTATACTGGTCACATTGTGAACATTACAGCATACAGGTAGATGAGAGGTATTAGAAACAGGAAACACAAACAATTATTGAAAATGACAAAGTAATGATCATGTGGGATCATCCCATTCTGGCAGCTAAAAAGGTAGAAGAATGCAGATTGAATATTGTACTTCAAGAGAAAAAGGACACATTTTAAAGTATCAAGACATGCAAGCAGAAAATTGAGCAGTGTAGAATAAGGACGGTTTTAAACATTACAGTCAAGAGACAAAGCATGAACATGACACTGAATTCTGATTCATTAGTTTCTTATAACACTATACAGAATTGTGACCCACTGTATATGCTATTAGAAGAAACAACAACATTTTGTGAATATGTTATAGCTAAGCCTGAGCAGATTAACAAGAAACAAGTGGCTTTAGAAGCCACATTACAATACACCCTTGTAAAAGTTTACATGTAGTGGATGCTAGGATAGATGACTTGGACATAACAGTATTGGATGCCCCAAAGACAGCATATGATCTGGTTTAAAGAATAAAGGCTGGAAAGAACAAAACCAGAAGAAGAAAAACATATTTTTATGCAGGTAGCTATAGTCATCCAACTTAAAAAGCCTTTTTTGAAACAAGATATCAGAAGGCAGAACACAAAAGTGCAGGTTTCTTTAGGGAACAATGCTGCTTATACCCATCAGGAAGAGAACTGTATCTCTGCACCTCCCGGAATCCCATAATCAACTGCAAGTTCAGTCTACCTTGTGAGGAAGATGAAACACTTTTAAGAATATTTTTCAACCGTCTTGTTTTTTTCGGGATATAATGTGTGTTTGGCTAAATGAATATCACATGCATATCCTCTTACCTTTGGATCTTGCAGGAAGGTGTCGAAGGTTACCATCCTACAAATTTGTCTAATCATTTAATAGTGTTTTTCTTGCCGTGCCAGATTTTTTTTGACTGAGTGAAACCACACACTTTGTTCTTTCTTAGTTAAAATCATCATTAAAGAACAAATTTATTTTATTTATTTATTTTTCATTTGTTGACCGGGATTGTCCAACTGGATATATGTCCATTTTCAGTGGAGGCCCAGGGAGAAAAGCTCCAAGGAGACAATTTACAGACATACAGATAATTCAAGGATACATATTTCAACTAGGCCCATTAGGTATGTAGTTGGGCACACATAAAGGAAATAAGCTTCAGCGAGGTACAGTTGACAATAAGTATGTAAATAACAATACATAGTGCAGAATAACACAGATATGCCAACATTCTTCAATTGTGGTATACAATTTTATGAGGATAAAACATGAGGTATTTGTTAAGCCAAGAATTGCAATAGTGTAGACATGGTACAACTATAAGTATGGTGAGGAACAGGGACATAGCCATTTTATGCTGAGGTAAGATTTGAGAGTTATTTTAAATTTAGAAAGGGATGCTTCTAGTGTTAAGGATGTAGGCAGGGAATTCCAGATTTTGGCTATATAAGAAGAATATAGGGAGTCACCAGCATGGTTGTGAGATCTGGTAACTGCTAACAGTAATTTATTTGTGGAGCAAAGTTGCCTAGGACAGGAATACTGTTGGATTATGTTTCTTAATGAAGGTGTTGTGCTTGGATGATTGAGTTGCTTGTGTGTGATTACCAGCTGGTTATAGGTTAGTAGGTTTGGTAGTTCAAGCCAACCCAATTGCTTTAGGTTTTGGCAGTGATGAGTTCTGAAGGAGCTGTTGTTGGCAAATTTGGCTATCTGATTATAGCAGGAGGTCAATTTATTGGTTTCTGTTTTGGATAGGTTGGTCAAGATTGGTGATGCATACAGTAGAGTTGAGAGAAGGTATGTTTGTGTTATTGTAATTCTAGCATTCTGGGTTAGGAATGATTTGTGCTTGTCGAGACTTCCCAGCTTTTTGTTAGTATTTTTTATGGCCAGATTAATGTGTACATCAAATTTGAGCTTGTTATCAATAGTGATACCTAGAAGTTTTGTCTGGTAGTCAGGTGAAATAGGGGTCCCGTTTATTGAGTGGATAGTAAAGGAGGAGGTAGGGGCAGTAGTGATTGAGGGATGAAATATGAGGAGCTTAGTTTTTTTGGGGTTGAGTATCAAAGCATTCTCAGTAAGCCAGTTTTTAACTGAGTGAAAATTTTCCTGTTTTTTTTTTTGTGTAGGTCTGCTAGGGTAGGTGCGCTGCATATTATAGTAGAGTCGTCAGCGTTTTGGATAAGGTTTGAACTATTTACAGCTGAGTGGAGATTGTTAGTAAAAATTAAGAATAGTAGGGGCCCAGTATAGATCCCTGAGGTACACCAAGTGTCACAGGTAAGAGAGGAGACAAGTTATTGTTCCATAGTACTGCCTGTTGTCTATTGCTGAGGTAGTTCTTAAACCAGGAGATTGCCAATTTATCTAGGCCTAAGATAGAAAGCTGTGAGATTAATTATTCATGATTAACCATGATTAACCACATCAAATCCTATGGTTGTTGTTGAATAAAGGACCACATTTTCCATCAGTCAGATAATCTTCATGGATTAAGTAATTTGCCTAATTCACAGCATAGTATCATAAACACTTTTTGAGGCATCCATGACAAGTCACAAAATATAATGTCTTCAAGGCATGCTTCATCCAAAAGTCAGATCTTTAATGATAAATTGAATAGTTAAATTATATGACCCAAATATCACAACTAAGAATTTTAAAACACATACAAAAAGTGATAGCACATAAACTTGAATAACAAAATAGTGCACAAAATATAAAGGCACAGTTTATATTGAGGTGTGAATACAGCTATATAACTTTATCTACTCATATGAAGAGGAGACTAGAGGTGATACAATTCCAGAAAAAAAATCCTGTCCATATTATCCAGATTATGGAGAAGTTATCAGATGTGTAGGGTAGATTAGTGGCTATTAAAAAGAGGATTTGTTTATTCCTGCTAAGTACAATGAGGTAGAAAAGGAAATTTAAGATATATGTAGTTTTGGGGTCCCAAATGCCATTGTAGAATACTTGAATATGTTAAGGTGGGGAAACTCTTTGACCATATAAGGAAAAATAAACTAGGACTTGAAGAATGATCTGTGATACAGGTCTTGAAACCTGTTGGTTGGTTTGATGTGGCCTGTGTGACACTGGCTCTATAAAATCTGATACAGTTTTAGAATAAGCAGAGTCTAGGTATCCAAGGATCAATTATTTTAGTTACTTTGATAAACTATTTTTCTGCATTGTCATATCACTCATTTTATTGTGCAGATTAAAGAAGAAACAAAATGTCCTCTAAGGTTATACATTTCCATTCTGTGTGTAAAAGGATTATGATTTCAGAGAATGTTTTTCTAGGAGTAATTTGATACATTTGAGATGATCGGTCATATCCTCCTCCTCAAGGGGCATTGCTGTAGGTTACTGTACAGGTGGTTTTAAAAGACAAATGTTAAACTATAGACTATATTTAGAAGGAGAGGACATGGTCTAGCTTGTGCTTTGGGTAACTTAAAGAACATTTAAATTTGAGATGAAGGAGAAGGTTAACAATTTAGAACTCTATGAAAGGCAAATGTAAAAGATTAAACACTTTATGGCAGAAGCAGTGCAGTTAATTTGCACAAAAGATATTCTAAAGTAAGGCAGAAATGCAAAGTAGTATGTAAGATGAAATGCACAATTAAGCAAAAACAGAACTAGTAAATGCCCAACTAAACCAAAATTATTAACATATGCACAGTTAAAACAGCATTAAAACTTACATGAATTTCTGGAGCACCTCATTGATATTTTAGAATTATGCATTTATCATGCCTGAGACTGTTTTAAGTTATTAAACTCTGAAATGGAAGGTCTTATTGGAAGGAGCAAACTTCATCAGTTGTCTTTTTAACACCTTTATTAACGTCACATATTACACAGTGACATGTGTACACATCTTTATAAAAGAGAAGATAAGCTATTTTAAAAATTTCCTTTTTCATGCATTAGACATATATGTTTCCTTTATTAATAATTATTATTCTGCTTAACATTCCTTAGATTTCTCAAGTCCCGCCTTTCCTGAAATTTCATTCTGCCTCCTCCTGAACATTAATCTGCATGCATTGTTCTCACAGAACCAATTTATTTCTGTATAGTTTGATCCTTCCCTTTTCTAAAGATCCAGTTTCCAATTCTTTTATCTCATTTAACAACATTCAGTATGTCAGTTATGGTTGATTTAGTTTTTTATTTCCATTTTCTCATAATTGCTTTTTTGGCAGCCATCAACTTTAACCTTAGTAGGGCCTTCATATGTTTAGGTAATTCACATTCTATATCTCATCTCAGAAAATATTTCCTTAGTTAAAATAATTTGCCCCGCCAGCATTTCTGCCAAAGTTCCCAGTAGGGAATTATAAAAAAATAATCTACCAATTTGTTGCATTCCCAAAAAATATGTTCCTATCTGCCCTTCTCTTTCCTGTCACACTTCTGTTCGTATACTGTTGGACTGTGGAAAAATTCTCTGAAGTTTACTTGCGGTATAAAAATACCTTTGCAAACACTTCCATGTAAAAATCCTTATTCTTTTAGATTTTGTTGCATTCTCACTTAGGAGCCAGATAAATATCATCCCATTGTTCCTTTTTAAATGACCTTCCCATTTTCATTCCCCAGTCTTTTCTAACCTGTTTACATTAATTATTATAGTAACCTAGTTACCATACATTATTTTAGAAGCCCTACTAATTATTTCTTTTTAAACCCTAGCGTCTGTCCTCGACTGAACTATAAACTGAACCACATCTGATCTTTCATATAGCATTTCCCTGTCTCTTTCTCTTTGTGTATAGTCTGTTACCAATCCATGGTAGGGAAGGCAGTTCCCCAACCCATAGTCTAAACATCTGCTTGGACTCATTCCATTCTATAATGTTTCCTCTCCATAGTTATTTGTTTCCAATACTGTGGTTCCTTTGATAATAAATCCTATCTTCCTACTATCTGTTTTCTTTTTCCCTACTTGCACTCATCTCCATTGATAAAAATTTCACTTCTGGAAGTTGGATCTTTATAAATGGGAAGAAACAAATTATATAGAAATAAATGGAATTTATGGGAACAATACTTGCAGAATAATGTTCAGGAGGAGGACTGAGGTTTAAAGGAATGAAGGAATTGAGCGATGTATGTCATGCTAGAGTAAAGAACAGTTGTTAAAAAGAAAAAAACATTATTGTGCTTTTTTCTTTTCTATTAATATTGGTGGTGGCTATTGTTCTCCTTAAGGATCTTAATCCATAATCCTACTCTCTGCTCATTTCATGAACACCCACCCATTTCAGCATGATTTCTTTCCACTTTGATTTGAAGTCTTCTGCTTTTGTTATGTATATGAGCCTTCACTGCATAGCTCTATCACTTCAAATATGGCAGTCCTATACCACCTTGTTCTTAGGAGAGAAACAACTTATCCCATTTAACTCTTGCCATCTTTACCTCTGAAATAAATTAATTAAATTCTTTATTAATTATGGTCCACTACTTCTCCTCTGATTGACTCAACTCAACAACAACTAGTTCAGTTGAGTTAATATTCAGTGAAAAACACAAATAAATAAATAAATTAAATACAGTATTATATGCAAAAGAAAAGATAAAAGTGTACTTAAATTCACTTATACTTCCAGCTGATTTCAGGTAGATGTTAGCCGGCCAAAGCTCTGATATTGGCATATCAGGCATATTTTTATCAGTTAGAAGAGAGAGAAGCCTTCTAGCTTATCAGTGGGAGTGGTAATCTACCACAGGTGGATTGGTTTCTAGCTCAGACATTATAGTTTCTTGGCCATTTGGGAAGCTTTCCCATCTCTTTCAACCTTCTGATTTAAAAGTCTGTGTTTGCACTTGTTTCCTGCCTTTCCTGTTATTAGTCTAGTCCAGGTACAGATTTGCTATATCCAGAACTCTTTGTAAGCTTCTGAGTCCCCCAAGCCTTTCTGTGTTGGAGGGAAGCCTTCTAGCTTATCAGTGGGAGTGATAAGCACTAGGTAGCCTATCCTCCATGGGAAGAGTGAGTTTTGGCCCAGAAATTGTAGTTTATTTCGCTGTTTGGGCAGTTTTCCATCTCTTTCAACTTGCTGGCTTAAAAGCCTATGTTTGTACTTGTTCCCCGCCTTTCCTGTAACTAGTCTAGTCCAGGTACAGATTTGCTATATCCAGAACTCTTTGTAAGCTTCTGAGCCCCCCAAGCCTTTCTGTGTTGGAGGGAAGCCTTCTAGCTTATCAGTGGGAGTGGTAAGCATTAGGTAGCCTATCTACCACAAGAGGAGTGGTTCCTGGCCCAGAAATTGTAGCTATTGGCCGTTTGGGCAGTTTTTTTCATCTCTTTCAACATTCTGGTTTAAAAGCTGCACTTGTGCTTGTTTCCCACCTTTCCTGTAACTAGCCTAGTCCAGATACAGAGTTGCTGTATCCAGGACTGTTGGTAAGCTTCTGAGCCCCGCAAGCCTTTCTGTGTTGGAACAAAGCGTTCTAGCTTATCAGTGGGAGTGGTAAGCACTAGGTAGCCTGTCTACCATGAGAGGAGAGGTTCTTGGCCCAGAAATTGTAGTTTATTGACCATTTGGACAGTTTACCCGTCTCTTTCAACTTTCTGGTTTAAAAGACCACATCTGCGCTTGTTTCCCATCTTTCCTGTAACTAATCTACTGGGTAGCATAGAAAGCCTTAAACTGATACAAGCCTTCTAGCTTAGAAGAGAGACTTTGGAGTGATTAGGTATCAGTTGTCTGTACTTTCTTGCTGTACTTAACTGTTTTCTGCCTAAATGCAGATTTTCCAGCATTTATTGTGATCTAAAAGCTTGTTTTTTTCACATATTGTACTTATTTGACTGCCTGCACTTTTAAAAAGTTGCTTTTTGTTTAAATAATTTGTTTAACTGTTGTAGGCTACACACTAAACTGTGATAGCCTTTTTTGATCGTTTGTAGTTGTTTAAAGCTGTTTTAAGTGTATTCGATATTGTTTTTGCCTTATCTTTTCAAAAAAAAAAAAACAAAAAAATTCCTTGTTTCCTGCCTTTCTAAGCTAGTATAGTCCAGTTTTCAGGCTAGTGCTGAATTCAGGGCTGTGATACTAGTTTCTGAGTTGCCCATACCTTACTTGGATAGAAGGAAGTTTCTCTGTTCACCTGTGAGAGAGGGTTGCTTTGAGCAACCTATCTGTCCCTGGAGGAGTGCTTCCAGCCCAGAAGTTAGTAGTTTATTGGCTATTTTGGGTTAATTTCTATCTCTTTCATTTCCATACTATAAAAACTGCGTTTGCATGGTTTTGCGCACCGGGCAGTGCCGGTAAACTACAGTTAAATTATTCCTGGCTCCACCAAGTCTCCTCTTCAGTTTTTCCCTTGAAACTAGTCTAACTCTCAACCTAAGCACTCAAAAAACATCTTACAGCCCAGCACTTTCGCAGTCCTAATAGTAAGCACTAATATACCCTGACACTGATTGCCTAGCAGGGCAAGGCTCTTTATTCACCTCTCACTAACCAAGCAACTAAGCAGTTCACCCTACTATTCAGGCATGACCAAAGGGCAACTTCAGGTGCACTGTCCAGTCCAGCTGGTGAATCTGGGTATCCTCAGGCAACGTTACAACTGCCTCATGTACACAGACAACCCTCTCCTCCTACCACAAAACACTAACATATGTGAGAGATGCAATTATACAGCCAAACTGGAAGCTAAGCTGTCTCACCCAAGACTGGAACAGACAGTCAAGAGGAGAAGGTTAACACTTGCACCACACCTCCAGCCACACACAGACCTACTAAAACAGCACTGGCAAAAAATACATATAAATACACAAAATCATACTCGGAGGCTCTAAATAAAAACCTGCAAAAGCATCAGAGACCTCCAAAGTAGACACCCAAACAACTTGCACTTCCTGTCACCAACCAGACAACACATAAAACACAAAATCAGTGTGCCGCACAATCACAGCCCTTAAGGCGAAATAACATACCTAACACACTAGTAGTAGGTGACTCTATAGTCAGGCACACTGATGTTCCACTCACTAGGCTGGACAAGCAGAAGGTTACTGTTACCTGCCTGTTGGGAGCCTGAATCTGCCACATAACACAAGCACTCAGGTCACTCCAGAACAAGTACAAATATGACTCTGTCATTGTTCATATTGGTGTGAATGACCTGAGATGTACCTCCCTGGACTACATGAAAAGAGACATGGAAAAGTTCTCTGATCATGCAGCCCAGGCTGGTATGACCCTGACCCTGAGTAGCATCCTGCCCTCACCAAGAATGATACCTCAGTATAAAGAAAAAATGATTAATTTCAACAATTGGCTAAGCTTCTGGTGTCATTCAAAGGGGATCCGGTGTCTGTCAGCCTGGGATGACATGCTCGACAAGCCACATTGCTTCTTAAGATACGGCTTGCTCCTGTCACCCCTAGGCTTTTGAATATTGGCCAAGGCTCCTGCTGCCCCCATAGTGCCTTTTTTTAGGCAAGGCTAAAAAATCAAACCACCTCCGTAAACAGCACAATTAACAAAAAACTGAGGGTTATGCTACTCAACACCAGGAGTTTAAATCTCAAAATGCACGTGCTCGAAGCACTCCTCAGTATGGAGAATGTCGACATCTGTGCAGTAACTGAAACCTGGTTCAAGGCTCCAGAGAGCACCCCAGCACTACCGGTCTACAACTCATACGACACGTTTCAGCCACAGAACATGGACCAAAACACAAAAGGAGGGGGGTGTATGTATATTCATTAAGGATACCTACACCTCCAGGTTAGTGGTGCAGCATGATACCTCCGTGATCATCCATGTGCAACTAACACTGGGCAAATCTGCAATGCAAATTGTGGCCTGCTACAGATCACCCTCCATGACCCAGGACCACCACTCCACCTTTCTGGAGACACTGGAAAACATGAAGGTCCTACCGAACACCCTGATATTGGGCGATTTCAATTACCCTACCATTCACTGGGAAAACTACTCGAGTACAAATTCCCAGGGCTAGCGCTTCCTGGAATTCATCAACTCAAAAGCCCTGGATCAGCTGGTAAACTCCCTTACCAGAGGTGAAAACATATTGGACCTGGTCATCACCAACATGGGTAACAGGTGTTCCACACCGGAGGTCAACCCATCATTGGTTAGATCAGACCATAAAGTAATCATTCTGGATGTCCACACTCCACAACTAACTCCAACTAAGGAAACCACAGTAAAAAAATTTTCTAAAGCAAACTTCACCTTACTTAAGACAGAGGTGGTGAGTTTCACAGCCCCCACGCTAAAGGATAACGCTGCCCAAGATGCAGAAACCTTTACAAATGCACTCGATGAGCACCTACAAGGATGCATGGATCATGCCATCCCTAGAAAAACCAAGACTCACTCCTCTAAGAGAAGGAAACCAGTTTGGTGGACCCCTGCAATAAACAGGCTATACAATAGAAGGAGGAAACTAGATCAGAAAAAAAGCAAATCCCAAGAAGGAAAGATGCCCATAGTCAGTATCAGTAAGAAACTAAGGTCCCTCATCAAATCATCCAAGGCTACCTTCAAAAGAAAAATAGCCAAGGATTCAAAAGATAACCACAAAGCCTTCTTTAGCTATGTTAAGAATCTAAGTGGCACCTTGCAGATATGCACTGAACTAGTGCAAAATAGCACAAAATATACTGAACCTATTGATATTGCCAACATCCTGGCAGATAGATTCAGTGCAAACTTCACGCCCCTCTCACCTCCAAAAGAGCCCACAACAATACCGGAAAAGGTGTAGTGTCCCAAAAATCACAGATGCACATGTGAAAACAGCCCGTTCAAAAGCTAAAAGCACAGCATCAGTGGAACCAGATGGTGTCCCAGGCTGCATCTTGCACGAACTACAGAACGAACTAACCCCCCACCTAAACACGCTGTTCAACCTCAGCCTCTTCACATAGAATGGTGTATAGCAATGGTTATTCCTTTCCACAAAGGAGGGGCCACAACTGACCCTGGTAACTATCGCCCAATAAGCCTGACTAGCCTGGTCTGCAAAGCTATGGAGTGCATCATCATGGAACTCATTAACAAAGACATTGGGAACCTCCAAACACTTGACCTGAACCAGTTCAGCTTTGTTAAGAGCAGATCATGCCTACTAAACCTTATTGACTTCTTCGAGACAGTCACCAAGGCCATAGACGAGGGAAAGGTGGTTCACACAGCCTACCTTGACCTCACCAAGGCTTTCAACACCATTCCCCACTCGGGTATTACAGAAAAACTCATCAGCCTGAACATAAACCCCTATGTCATGAGATGGGTTGCCAACTGGCTTGCAGACAGAACTCACATGGAAAGAATAGCGGGCTCCAAGTCCAACTCTAAACCAGTCACAAGTGGTGTCCTGCAAGGCTCGGTCCTGGGACCCCTACTGTTTGGCATATACTTCTCAGAAGTACAGGCAAACACAGGAGGACTATAGCTAACCAAGTTCACTGATGACTGCAAACTGGAAGCCATAATTGACTCTATGGCTGGCATGGACATCCTCCAAAAGGGCCTTACTGAGACGGACACCTAGTGTCAAAGTCATGGCCTCAAGCTAAATGGCAAAAAATGCATAGTCATCCTATTTGGGAAAAACAAAACACCCACGAATTACCACTTAGGTGGCAGCCCCCTTAATACAGAAGAGGCAATAATAGATCTGGGGACCTAGGTAAATAGTAAACTTTCCTTTGACAATCATATTTCCAAAGTAGTTAGGAAATCATTCTATGTAGCCCATCTAATTACTAAAGGGTTCGCATCTAGAAATAAAGAGGTTATAGTGTCCCTCTACTCGTCACTCATTAGACCCATCATAGAGTACAATGCCCCATTTGGGATGTACCTCACAAGACACTTCCAACAGCTGGAAAGACCATAAAAGTACCTCACCAAGAGGATTACTGGCCTCAAACATATGTCCTATGCAGCACGACTGAAAAAACTTTGGCTGTACTCAGTGGCATATCACTTACTCAGAGGTGATCTCTGCCTGGCTTATAAAGCCTTGTCCAACTCAGAAATGATGGACATGCTCCACCTAAAGAAATCTAAGTCACTGCAAGAAACGCGCTCTAGTGAGCTAAACCTTGCCACAACAATAAATAGAACATGCTGGAGGGATAGATTCCTACCACAGAGACTCCCCATGCTTTGGAACAAAATTCCAAATTACATCAGGCAGAGCCCCTCACTAACACTCTTCAAGAGAAACCTTGACGAGTGGATGGGTAACATAAAATATACCCCTGGGATCACTTCATTGGCTCTGCTTGACAGAGGATCAGTTAATTAACCAATGGGGAGACAAAAGCTGACACACTCTGGCTAGGCTTGTAAATGTCCTCGGGCAGATAGCCTAGTACCTACCTATGAACCTATCTGTATATAATATTAAAGGCACCAGAAACATTTTCACTGCTTATACCTTAATATCCATATAAATAGTCAAAAGTTTACATTTTTGTATTATTTTGTTTAGTCTTTTCCCACATATCCTTGGCTACCGTAATAGTGCCCTTTTTGATGCAAAGCCTAAATACTTCATCTTATCATGTCTCCATAAATTTGGGTATTACAGGAACAACTCATGTGTGTGAACATAGTTTATTGCTGCAACGTTTGTTTTATTTTCATTTGTTTTATATCCTGAAAAGAATTGAAACTGTCTCGAAATGTTGCACAACACTAAAAATAATTTCTGGATTTACCAAGTACAAATATTAGCTGCAAATAATGCTAATTCTTCTTAACTACCCTACCAGTTATACCCTTGAATTTGTGAGTACACTGTTTTTTTTGACAAAGCATAAAGCAGAGGAAAACTAAGAGGAAAGAGAACACACCTACTTGGTTCCTGTGTTCAAATACGGTTTGTTAGAGAGCAGGCCACACACCTCGATTCTTGCCTCTTCAGATATCTTCCAAATGAACCCCATTATTCTGTCAGAAAACACAAATGCTGCCATTGTCCTATTCGTGGCAACTCATCTAACCTTAGTGAATGCCTTCCCTGTGTCAAGACCTATCAATGATTGTGTGGTCCTCTTACACTCTGCTTCCCTCCAGATTATCATTCCTGTTAATATTGTCAAATTTTTGCTCTCCTTCCACAAAACCACATTAATCCATATTTATCTGTTTTGGCAAAGCCATGACTATTTTCTTAACTAGTATAGACATATCCTCCCAGTTTGTAGTTCATACTTAATACAGTGCTTGAGAATACATAGGCACTTTGTAGGGGATGGGGGAATAGTTTTAAAGGCCGACAGACCTGCCATTAAGTCAAATGGTAGATGTCTGGATAATGTTTGCATGGAAAGTACAAATTCATTTATAATTAAGGGGTACTTTATAACCAAGACTTGATCCAAGGGTTTCCATTAGCATTTCAAAACTTCCCCAACATCTGTAGACTGTACAGAAGTGCTTGAGTTATACTGCATAAAATATTTGTTTGAAATGTTCAGTGGCACTGACTAGAAAATGTTACTTAAAAGCATAGCTGCAAAAGAATTTTAGTACCAAACAGCAGCCACGCTTACTTACTCTCAGTAAAAGTCCCAATGGACCACTCTGAATCTGATTAATGATTCCTCACAAGCAGTAAGACTAAATACTATAGCAATAACCCACGCCTGGGTGTGGGTAATGCTGGATTTACCCACGGTTGGCGTGGTTTGGTTCCGAGGGCGAAGCCCGAGGGACCAAACAAAGCCAACCATGGGTAAATACAGCATTACCCACACCCAGAAGTGGGTTATTGCTATTATACCATGACATTATTTAAGAAAAGAAACTATTACTTTTCTTAAATAATGGCATAGTATAATGCCTGTTTACTGCCCTTCCGCAGATGTCTGGCATCCGCGGCAGTTCTGATGTACTGGCGCCTGCGCGGTACATCAGAGTTGTGCAAAAGCAACGGAGAAAGCAAGATCTCCGTTGCTTTTTACTGTTTCGCTATGTTAAATGGGTTTAACATAGCGAGACAGCTTTAAAATAAGCAACGGAGATCTCTGTTGCTTATTTTAAAGCTGTCTCGCTATGTTAAGCCCATTTAACATAGCTGTAAAAAGCAACGGAGATCTTGCTTTCTCCATTGATTTTTTTTTTAAAACCTGTCTCTCTATGTTAAATGGGTTTAGCATAGCGAGACAGCTTTAAAATAAGCAACGGAGATCTCCGTTGCTTATTTTAAAGCTGTCTCGCTATGTTAAACCCATTTAACATAGCGAGACAGTGTTTTAAAAGTAGAGTTATACTAATGGAAAAAAGTCCGGGCGACCGGACCTTTTTCCATTAGTATAACTCGATTTACAATGTGCACGCTGGCCAATCAGCGTGCACGTTTTGGGGGGTCATGCAACTTGTCCTTTATTCTGTCTGTACCCCCCCAAAAAAAAGTAGGTATTTTTGATCTGAGGGGATAGTAATTCAATTAATGCCATGAGATAAATTTATCCATATATGCATGGTTATTATTAAAACTTTCAACATTTAAAACACTGGATGGGTATAACAGCTGTTTAAGGCAAAATGTTATGACTGTATTTTTTATATGGCAAAGTCTGCCAAACCCTTGCCATAAGACTTTTCTCCCTACCACTTATCTGTTAATTACTGTTCCAAATGTAAAGTTATAGTACCTCTTAGATGGAAAAACAGCTATCTCAAAATGTTTTTCATTTCCATGTTTTGACATCTTGGCATATTTAGCAGTGATTTCTAAAAATGTCTTTGTGCATTGCATATGATTAATACTGTTAAGACTGCATGCTATGTTACAGTCTCCAGACAGCATTACACTGATTAAAGTGCAATTTAATTAATTTCATATGTCTCTTTTATGCCCATTGTATATAGCAGGAAATTCTCAAAAGAAATGTTAATATTTTAAAGAACTACTGTACCCAAATGACAAGTTTTTCTCATTACAAAGTATTTTTCCTTCCCTTTAACCCAGCCACAAGAGTGCCACTTACAAAGAAAATATAATTTAAGTAGTACTCTTACTATTGCCTGAAGATGTCTCTACTCACTGACATTTTATTAAGTCTTACATTATTTCCTTCTGCTATTTGTTTCATAAACTGGGACATCATATAAGCTGAGTGGCTTCATTTCAAACTTTCAAAACATGTCATTACAAAAGACAAACTGATTCTATTGCTATACAAAAATAAAAAGCGAGATACCAAAGTGCAGTCATTGCAAGTCAGTGGAGAGTGCTTACTACAACTAATGTTCTGTTCTCACTAGAGTACACTTTGTTTTCTCACAAAATTACATCAGGAAGGTAAAAGCCCTGACTGCACAACAAAATTACTTGGTATGTCAGTCCCCCTCTGGGAGTGTTTGGGGTACAATAAATTGGAAAATACTGAAGAACAGTTAGAGTGATGTGAAGACATTAGCACTGTAAAAAAAGATCAAGATATGAACATTTTTTGGTGTGGTTGTCTTTTACTGTTATACACCACTCATGTTGGAAGCCCACATCAGCACTTTCCAAAATCTCTGTGCGCTTACACATATCCTCATATACTTTAGGATGATGTTGACCTTGTGAGATAGCTTTTGCTAAACACATTTACATAGTTGAAGTATTTTCCAGGAAATATCTTCCATTTTAGATTACTTTGTACAACAGAAACAAAATTTGCAAGATGGGTGTAAAATATTTTGCACTGCATTAATCAATAATTAAAAAAAAAGAAAAAGGTCTGTCTCAGACATCATCCTCACTGAAAAATCCAAGTTATGCTAAGAAGAGCTAATAACTGCAGGTGATTATTTGCAGGTAGGCTGATTAAGAAGCTTGTTAATTGTTGACTGAGAGAAAAGCTATCTTGGAAGCCAGGAAATCCCCACTCAAGTGCACATACGTGAACTGATGACTACCTATAGGTATATATGGTGATTTCTGATACTCAAAATAGACTATTGAGTATTTTATATCACAGAAAATCCCTGCTTCAATGAACTTCTGTAAAAAGCTTACTATCTAATGGGATTTATGGTGATTTCTGATGCTCAAAATGGATGCTTGAGCAAGTGTTTTATATCTATAATAAAGGCAAGCATGAGTCTTGATTTCATACTAAAGGAATACAGACTGGTGGTTATGTTTCACAGGATGTATTCCTGCAAGGCAATTTTTGTTTACTTTGTAAAAAGAAAAACTGTGGTAATAATGGACAATGATTTACTGGTAGAAATGTTTTCCATGTTCTGCAGAAATGGAAATAAACTATGTCCTGTGAATTGTTTTTTTATTTGTAATTCATTTCTTAGATTACTGGGTACTTTTGAGTTGCATTGCATGAGTAAAGTTATTTTAGAACTGTGATGCACCATTCAACTTCTTTCACATCAGAACTCTATGAGAAAGTAGCATTACATTAACATAATGATGGTAGAACTTAACAAGTTATACAGATCATATCATTGAATAAAACTATGCTATAATAAGCTCTCAGAATAAACGTGTGGCCACAGATTACCATACTATTTTTATAATGAGACCCAGTAGATAAACATACTAGATATTTACATAAATGTCTTACCCTTTGTACAGTTGGCTTTACTGCGTCATCATGCTTACCAACCCCACTGTGTGGCTGTCAGTGTTCATGAATTTACCTATAGTATATATTATACAATGCATTAAATCTTTTTCATGTACAATGTTTAAATACAATGCAGCATTTCAACAGTTTGGACTGAATGTTCTAAATTTTGAAATTGATGTGACTCTTAAGAGAATGTTCTAGTTGTCTTCCTGTTTGTAATGATAATGATTTAATATTACATATTTAAACATGTGACATCCCCCTAATGTATATTACAGTCCTGGAGAACTGTAATCTTCAGGCATGCATAGGATTCAGGAACTATGGACTTTCTCCATTTTGTCTAAAATCCTTTGTTATTCACCTCAGTACCAAATCTCTTAAACAGTTTGCAAGATTTCCAATAAGTAAACAAAATATTAATGACCTCATTTGTTCCTGTACAGAAAATTTCAACTTTGGAATAAACATCCAGCCTATATATACATTTCAACTTTTGGAATAAACGCCCAGCCTATATAATTGCCACTTTTAAAGTGACACCCGAATCTCATGTACAAAAATGGGAAGAAGGGGTTTAGGATGGATGGACAGATAGTGCTTACTTACACGAGCAGTTACGTTCTTGGGACTGATATATAATGATTTGCCTGGAGTTGTTAAAACTGACCCCCTTTAGAAAACACATTGCACAAGACTCGGTGTAAGTCTGTCTACTAGCTTTCATCCAGAATTTTAAATTGTTTTGTTCAACCAGTTTGTTGGTCTGGGCATGTTTCAGGTAGTATAAGTTCAGTGTTATTCTCTAGTTTACTCTTGCTGCACTCTGACTGTGGAGTTGTTCTATATAACTTAGTGTGGGAGCTTACCCCCTGCATGGAATTTTTGTTATACATTTGTATATGTTTTCAAGTTATGGTTTTCATCCTTGAAAAAATCTGTAAACTATAAGTCATTTGACTGTTGAATAAACACAGGGAAATATTCTATGTCAGGCCTTATTATTTTTGCTTTACACAGTTTGATTTAATTTATTTTATTTGTATTTGTTAACTGGGTTAGCAATGATGTATATGGACCTTATTCAGAATTTCTTGTTTCAAAGTTAGTTCTGCAGTTATACTGTTTATATATGTAGATGATTTAAATATATGCAATAAACTACAGAATAATCTTAATAATGAGACCTCATAAATGAACTGAAATGACACATCAAATCCTCTTAGTTTCTAAAATGGAAAAAAAAACAAAGTCAATACTTTATACTTTGGGAACACAAAATGTGAAAACACATCTGTTTTAGACATGGTCACTCTTAGGCATATCAATGTTTATAAGTATTCAATTATTATAACAAACAGCCAGCTTAGTTTACTTACTATATGAATTTTATTTGCTAACAAGGTTCAAACACTGTATACTATTAACAGCACATACCTTCAATGAAACTAGCATAATGACACCATTAAGGACACCACTGGAGTATGGGTGCAGTGATTTGTTACTCTATAAAAATCAGTAGGGGGAACACTTGGAGAATGTTTAAAGGAGCTTCATGTGTAAAATTAAGTGTTTAAAGCTATAAAGATTACATCAAATTCTCTGTGTATATTCAGGTAGCTTGATATAAGGAATCCAGATTTAACCTATAATACTTTCTTCTTCTTCTTCTTCTTTCGACTTTTTCCTGGTTAGGGGTTGCTACAGTGGATCACCTGTCTGCTCATGATTGGCAGTAGAGTTTTATGGTGCCAAGTTGCCAGCCCAGCGCCCAACCTTCCACGGAAGGCACACACATGCACGCATTCATGCCTAAGGCCAATTTAGAGTGTCTAGTCCACCTACAGCATGTCTTTGGGATGTGGGAGGAAACTGGAGCACCTGGAGGAAACCCACGTGACCACAGGGAGGACAAGCAGACTCCGCACAGAAGGCACCCCAGCTGAGGATTGAACTAGTGAACCTCTTGCTGTGAGTTGACAATGCTAACTGCTGCACCACCAAGGCAGCCCAACCTATAATTCTACTGTTGCTAAACTTCACAAGAAGTAATTCCTAAGATACAATTATAGGAATAGAATGTGAGACTTCAGAATAAGAGAGAGCTGCAGCATTAACGGATTTCTACCCAGGATGGCATCATGCTTGATCTCCCTGTGGAATAACGAAATGAGCTGATCTCTAGATTCATTTAAACTTTTTTATAGAGACATATGGAAATGAAAATACTCATGTAGATGATGATGTTAAGCTTTTAGAATACATTTTTGGAGCTTTGTTCCATTACTTTGCTATGCTGTGATGTGGTATGGTATGGTGTGGTATGGTATGGTATGGTACGATATGGTATGGTGTGGTATGATAAGATATTGTATCTATGGAATGCTGTAGTTTTGTGTGGTATGTGCGGTATGGTATGGTGTGGTGTGGTATGGTATGGTATGGCAATGAATCGTATGGTCTGATACGGTATGGTATGGTTTAGTATGTCATGTCATTCTGTTATCTTAATCAAAACAAAACCATCACAGCAGAAACTGACATACTCTGGCTCATCTAAAGAATGTTACTGCCCTCTTTATTATGGATTGTTGATAAATTAAAACATATACTGCTCTATTCAGTCCTACAAATGTAGAAATATTTTTAATTTAATTCAGCAAGTCTCCAGTAACATTTTGCAGCATTGTGAAAATGTACTAGTGGTAATGTATGTTCTCCTTTCTACATGGTGGAATTTACTGTGATTAAGTATCTACTAGTTAAGCTAGCAAAGTGCATAGCTTTCTAAACATGCTAATTAAAATATCACTTACTGCGTGTTAATTTCCACATGATTTGAAGTAATATAATGTACTCAAATTGTACTTCACACATTGCTTAAACGCGTATGTCACTTATTAAATGAAAAATTGTTTTCTGCTATTTTGCCTTTAAGGGAATATGGTACAGTGGATCAGACTGTGAAGAGTGTTTTCAAAAAATAATGATATCAGCTTTTAGTAAATGGATGAACATTTGTATTAAAGTCATGTCCTTGAACTGTTGTGAAAATTCTAGAATTTCCTGTTACTTTCAGTGTTATTCATCTGTATTTCTTCACTATTGTAATTTAATTTGAAGTTATATACTTTCACACACACACACACACACACACACACACACACACACACACACACACACACACACACACACATACTACCATAACATGAAGAATTCTTGGACTTTTTTTATGTTTCCCACGACATGATCAGCTTTGAAGAAATTTAAGCAGTTTTCTTCATTTTCCTTTATCTAGAGTGGTGGATTAATCCGCCCATTTACATACTTTCTATGCTTTTCCAAAATGATCTCTTTGTACTGCCTGGTCTAGGTATCACTAAACAAATATCTACCATATTTGTTGCTTTGCACTTTTCCAGAGTTCATTAGAAACTCATAAAATTAAATTTAAGAGTTGTGCATTAAATTTTTCGGTGTTCTATACAAAATGGAAGAAGAAAGCTTCATCAGTGTCTCATCATAAGGTATAACGTTATCCATGCAGTAAAAAATTTAAATGTCTAACCTGAGCACTTTACTTTACTGCTTCTAGTCATATTGCTGACCCCATTACTTGCCAGATTTTCCAAACTGAAGTGGGTCAGTAATAAAGGGCAGATTGTGTCTAAATGTTTACTCCATTCTCTGTAAACATAAACAGTATACATGTTCTAACTGATCTGACAGTGAGTACATTTATAAAACAGAATCAAAAACAATTGTCAGGGGTTGTACTTATAATCTAGAGTCAAACGGCATTGTAGTGCAAGACACAAGTGATAGTTCTAGTTTGGCATATCTCTCTTAGTTTTTGATTGTTCTATACAGTTTATAATACCGAACACAGGTATCATGGCCATAAAGTAAGACAGTGACATGCATTCTTCTACTATAATTGAGACAAAATTGCACACTGCATTTAATTGTCAGAAAAAAAGGTTGCCCATTACATGTGTAAGCTTTACAGCCAGAATCCAGTGTTTGCCTGAATTACTAGAATGCAACAATGTCTGTAATGGTCAGCCAGACAAAATCATTTCTTGTCTCGTCATGTCATCAAAATTGTAACTAGAAGACTTTTTAGATTTTGTCAGAGTTGTGCAATGTCTTTTTCACTTTTATTTCTCATAAGCTGGATTCACAATGTAAAGCATTTGAGTATTAAAACTGATTCCGTTATGCTAATTTCCATACTAATATTTCCATATTTCCATAAGAATATGATGTCATATTAAAGAGCACTTTTATATGTGTGCATGTTTTTGGTGCTGCTTGGTGATGCACTTAGTAGCATTTAATAAATACACTATGCATTTGGTTTTCTAAAACTCAAGTGAAAGATATAAATGAAATTCTTATATGTTACTTTCAAAGATGATGTCATCAGTGTCACAAAAGGAAGTGATTAATTTTTTTGATGTTGCAAGACTTGTAAACATGTTGAAGGAAAAGGAATTCAGGTGAAAAAGTTGAAATGTATTTACAGCTTTGTGTTTGGTAACTATGCAACTCTTAATTACAGGTGCTAACATGAAAACTGTTTTTTTTTTTTTTTTTTTTTTTTGAGAGGTATAAACATGTGAAAATAACATTCTAAACAAAACAGCTGAAAATAATTTCAGTTTAAAACCTGCTGTAGAATTCATTATTCTACCTAAACTATTTATAAATCCTTTTAACATAAGAACATTTATTTCTTGAGTATAAAATTGGCTAAACCTATGTAACTACTAAAGCTATGTACTAATATTTCTAAACTGTCAAAATGAATTCAACTAGAGTGACAGATATAGCTAGACATATTTACTTATATATTAACCAGAGAGGTTACTACCTAATTAAACAGTTGACCTTATATCCTAAAGTATTAACCTGTGACTTTGACCTTCCAGATTTTAACATCTGAAATATTTCTCTAAACTTTTTAAAGGAAACTATGATAACGAACGGCTGGCGATTGCTAGACAGAGAATTCCATATCGACTCGGTCGAGTAGTAGATGAGTGGCTACTCGACAAAGGTAATCCAATGAATAATTAATTAATTAACTAATTAATTTAATTAATTCCACTAAAATGAATTAAAGGTACGGTGTCCTCTTCCAAACAGAAACCAAATAATGTGGGGAGTTTTAACAAAAAGAAATAATAATAAACAAATAAAATTCCTGAAGGATCAGCAAGCTTTTTACTTCTGCTTTCACATGAGAAGTTTCACTTCCATAGCACTTTTAGACAAATGCCAAATATGGCTGCAGCCTAGTTAAGTGTCTGTTTCGCCTTTTTGATGTATTGACTTCTGTTTGAGTTTAACATATTGATAAATATTCAATTTACTTACTTTGTAACTCTTAACTTGCGTAGGTATTTACGATGATGTCATATGTGTGTAGGATATTTCTGTAGTCCTTATAAATTCTCCTGTGGTATTTAAACAAAATAACACATTATCAGGATGTTAAAAGATTTCTGAATGCTTTTTTTACTCACGAAACCAACAGGGGTCAATGACCCTGAGCTCTTTTTACAATATTATCATTTTGTATGCTATAACGTTTCTGATTTAATGATCCTTGCATCTCCTTATCTGCTTAAGACTTTGGCATCTAAATTTGCACTATTTTTGCTCAGTAACTACTCTGTTTGCATTAAATATTTAGTTCTGACCTCCATCCAAAATACCATACAAGCTTATATTCATAACATACTTCCTTCTGGCTGGGATGTGCCGTTATTTTCCTTGACTGCAGATATCAGTATCAAGGAACAAATTTCTAACCCATTTACTGAACTGAATATTGAGTGATTCATAAAGTCCAATCAGAATTGTTTTATATGTTTATGATTAGTACTGAATTAACTGCTCACATTTTTCATAAAATTGATATCCTTGGCTATGGTTACACATCTTAAGAAATAATATACTTTGTGCGATTTACTTTATTTTATTACACAACAGTATAGGATCAAGTGTTGCATATGAGTATATCTTAACAGTATTTATGCTTATTTTATCAGTGCAGTATATATTTGTAAACTAATTATTTAAATGTCACAAGCTTAATATTTTCAAGCAACAAGCAAGACAACTTTTATTCTAATTTCTTAGTTTCCACTTTTTTATTGGCACTCATTTCAGCATCCTACATCTGACATTTTCTGGAAAAGTGAAACTATACGGTTTAGTATTTTGAGATTGCTCCTACCTTACGTCACCTTACCCATATATTCTTTCCCATTCCTCAGTGAAACTATTACATTTAACAAGCGTATTAAATGAGTTTGGAAGGTTGGTTGATTTGGACTATTTGTACTATGACCCTTTCTTCCAAATGTTCATATTGTGGTGATGCCATTTTGAAACTTTCAGTTAACACAGTAATAGACATCGCTCTGTCCTACAGATGGCATAAGAGTCTTCTCTGCTACTTTCCCATTACACATCAATGTGATATAATTAATTAGTTGTCTGTAACACTGATGATATTTGGACAGATTAACTATTTGGCTTTCTCAATGACACCATCAGTGCAGCTTCCCACTGCTCCCAAGATGCATCACTGGTCGTCAAGAAAGATCTGCTGCTCTGGTTCCAACATACAGTTTTTCCTGTATCATTTCACTGGAGAACCAGAGATGAGCCCCAACAAGCAAACATGATAAGGTATGGAACATACCCAAAAAAGAATAGAAGTTGCCAGTAGGAAGGACACTTACACAAAACTAAATATTAGCTTTGAAATGTTATTAAATAAGTGAGATATAGTGACATTTACCAGCTTGTCATCAACAAATTAAAACACTAATATGTGATGCTGATGTAAGAGTTACTAATTTATCTTCCAACATTCGATTATTTTGATATTGGAAATAAATAATAGGAAAGAAAAGAGGAACTATTTATTGCAAAGTAAATTTTAATTTTATGGAAATAATGTAAAGCAGATTTTGTAGCTCACAGCATGCACTTCTAATGATATAAGAGTTCTCAACCTATTCCAATTTAGACCTTGAGTTAAATAAACACTTTAGATTCTCCCAGCACAGTTATTTAAAACTCATAGCATGATATTTTGTTTTTGCTCCCAGAAGAATGATGCTCTCTTTCCAAGTCAGAGTCAACTTCTCATGTGAAAGTGTAATCATGATCCTTCTCTGTTTAACAAACTCATTGATGCAGGGATTTTTCCAGGGTGGGAATGTCGTTTACCATTTGAGCAAGGAGCAGCATATATTTTGACTATCCTGATGTCTAAATTGTCATTTTGCGGTCCAATGAATATTCAGCCTTTACTGAATGGAAGACACTGTACCATTAATGTTAATAAGTAAGGAGAAATTAACTTTAATATAAACATTTAATAAAATGCCTAATATTTAAGAATGATAACCCAGCCATAACTAACTAAGTGCTAGCTGACTTTTGTTAAACTTTAGACTCTTTATAAATGATGTTAAGTTTTAAATGCTATGTTAATGCTTATAATGAATTTCTTAAAAGTTAAAGGGACTGAAATAAAATGATAAACATATCTGTATATGCTATATCTATTACCTGGCTGTTATTTTAACCCTTTGAGTACTGTGTGCTATTTAACATGTTATCTGTGCCAAACATGTAAGGGTCACCTCCAAGCCCACTTAAATGTCTTCCTAACTGTAAAAAGAAGTTTGAAGAATGAATAGATCATAATGAGAAAGGTTACCAGTGCATTTCTCTTTGATTCCTGAGTTTGTCACATATGCAAAAATAACATGTCCTATGATATTTAACTTATCATGTTTTTCTGAATATGAATATGGTTGCCACAGAAGAGTTATTGGAAATTTGTATGCTCTTAGACAGATGGAAAATATAACACTACCATGTTTAACCCTTTGATTACTGGTGGTAATTTTTTCTGAGTTCAGCTGAAACAGACTTCACTGATACTTCTGCAAATCATCAAAAATAAGAAAAATGGAATTAAGCTTGCCTGTAGAAATTGTTTGCTAAATGCTTCGCAGTTAAGCTGGTAAAATGTTGCAGCAGGAGAACTTTTGACTTCACAGTACTGAAAGGGTTAAATTACCTACAGACTTGAAGATGCATATTCCATTTCCCAGGTGGCTACCATTTATATAGAATATCACAAGAATGAGTGTTCCCTTCCACCTCAGAGTACAGCAGTACAATTATTTTTTTTCTTGCTTGTTTATATTGCTACATTTCACTTTTTTTGAAGTTCAGATATGTGAATTTAGGCTTCATCCTAATTATTTCTTTGCTTTTAGTTAAAGGGTAGGTATATAGACATATGTCATGTCTGTTGAGAGTGTAACTGTATAGTCCAGATTGAATATCAAAGTAAAGATGCCACTTTAATTATTTATATTGAGTGGCTCACTGGAAGAAGTGGAAGACCCCTTGCTTCTGTCAGATCAAATAAAGAACATATGGAACATTTGGAGCTATAGTAAAAGTAAAGAAGCAAGAATAATGTTAGCATTTTATAGCCCAGCATTAAAAGTCCTACTACTTAATCATGCCATGCCTAGTATATTGCTGTAAGCCATGGCAAAGGATAGCTAGGCAGGGTTTTTGCAAGGCACCATGTCAGCCTATCTCTGAGTTACAGGCAGCAACCTAAAGAATAGGTTCCTGTTTTGTCATGTTTGTAAAACAGCCTTTCATCTACTTCAGGATTATAAAAAAAAACAATTGATTGTAATGACATCTAGTGCAAATGCATCTTAAAGGTAATATAGTATAGTAGTAGCAATTATTTAATGTGAACCAAGGGAGCTGCTAATATCTGAAGCATTAGTAGTATTACCAAATAACAGTAATAGAAATAAAAAGGATAAAAATAGATTTCCTTTATCCTGACTGTTGTTAGAGTTATTTAGTACCATGGCACATGATTACTGAACAGAAATGTGACAGAAGCATTACCCAGTTTAAGGACTCAGCCATCTAACACAGTGTCTCTGATATCATTTAGCTCACTAGGAGAAACAGCTTTGTAATACAGAACACCTGCTGTGTAGCTCATTTTGTCTGATTCTTCCAAAAGCTGTACAAATATGAGTATTCATTTTCCATTCCTAATCATGAAATACTGGTGCAAGAGTAATACTATGTAATACATTAATTAATATTTAAAACTACACATTTTACATTTTCACTTTCCTGCATTATGACATTTTTCACAGAAGTGTATGATTTTGTAGGGCAAACCATACCCACAGTCAATGTAGTAGAAAAAACGTTAAGTTTTGCTAAAATATAGGTTCAGTATTGCAGAATTTGAATCGTTTATATTGTTTTGTATCACATCAAGATGCTCCAGATAATCAATAAATGTATTATGCAAAAGTAAGAAGAAAGTTAAAAAATATTGCTTTTCCTAAAACTTTAGAAAGTTTGTCTTTTTTTATAACAGGACATGACTACACAAACAGGGACTGTCCTATGCAAAGAGAGATTGAGGTAACCTTAAAATAGGGAGATGGTTTTCAAAATAATATCAATACAGCAGGAAACTCAAGAAATTATTACAGCAGACATTCAAAGGGTTGGAGCATCTCTCTCATGATCTGTAAATATTTTTTAATTGAAGTATTAGTCTCTTTGCACACTACACACTTTTTGAAAAGAATGGTCTATATCATAATAGACCTATACTATTGTATACATGAGATGGTACACAGGAAATGGCTTATGCTTATACCCCAAGTTTTGAATATTAGGATATCATTTTTAACACTACTAATCACTAAAATTATTTGTTGACAACTGTTGTAGTAGTTGTTTGATTTTTGTAGCAGGTATGCACTCATCAACAGAGACTTTCTTTCAAATACCAACTGCATAAAAATGTGTTTCTTTTCATTACTTAGTTTAAGGTACACATTTCAAACTATAAACGTGACAGATGATTGCAGGCACTCATAAAATATAGCACTTTTTCTTTCTCATCTTTCATGCAGAAGAAAACTTTCCTTAGTACTTTCTGGAGCAGCAAGTTCTTTTTCATATATTTATTTTAGAAGAAAAGGTCTAACTCATTCTGTTAAGTGTATGTCTCTGCATTTCTTAGTGTCACCATTTGCCCCTGGTTAAATGTATCTGAGCAGTCTTCATGTGAACGTTTTTCTAACCAGCTCAGTCTTTGTGAATAGATGAGTTGCATGTGTTTAGACATGGCTTAGACATTACAAAGAGTAAAAAGATGCAATCAATGCCATCAAAAAGGATTCAGCACATGGTGGCATTTCCAGTGCAAAAAGCTCACCGAGATGAATGGGACATATATAATTTAAACATTGTTAGGTTAAAACTACACTAGATATGATCTTCAAATGTGCAGCACTCCAGACAATTAGGAAAAACAGGAAAGTGCCACTTAGGGTATTACAGCAAAGAAAATGTACGTAAGCAGGTGAACATACATTATCACACCTGCACATATATAAACAAACACATGAACGCGCGCGTACCTGCGCACACACACAGACACATGCACACACACACACACACACACACACACACACACACCACACACACACACACACACACACACACACACACACACACACACACACACACACACACACACACACACACACACACACACACACACACACACACACACATGTCCTCTAAGCTGGTGACACACTCATTGCCTAAGAACATGAATAACATGAGATTCTCTTCTTCAAATCTGGATTCAGAGGTTGAATAACCTTCCGATGTTTGTATCTGACCAGTGTGACCTGTGATCAATATGTCTATCAGAAATTTCTTTTGCAGAGTGTTTAAAACCTATTAGATGCACATCTGTTTGCACACGTGATTTGGTATAGGGCATAGTGATTTGTCATTGTCAGATTCACAAGGTATGCAAGCTGTGCTTGTCAGACTCAGGCTCAGTTCTATGAAGTATAGCAATGTCTTTCAGCTTCTCTCTTTAGGGGTCACCACTGTGGATCAATAGCTCAGAGGTTGATTGGCAGTGGGGTTTTTATGGTGTCGAGTTGCCAGCCTGGTGCCCAACCTTCACAGAAGGTAGACACACACACACACCCACCACACACACACACACACACACACACACACACACACACACACACACACATGCACCTACTGCATGTCTTTAATACTCACTTGACTGCAGAGAGGACATGCAGACTCCGCACAGAAGACACTCCAGCCGAGAATCAAACCAAAGAATGTCTTGCTGTGAGGTGACAATCCTAACCACTGCACCACTGCCGACACTCATGAACTTAAATTCTTGATCATACAACCAGCTCAGTTTCAGAAGAATTATAGTTTGTTTATCTTTTGATCTTTATATCTAGAGTACAGTTGTTGCCATTTTCTCAATCCCCCAGAGCACTATCTGATTTACTAGCATGTTCAGAGTCACACTGTCTGCTGGAGGACTCAAAGCGTGGAGCAGAAGAAGCAGCTTGTTAACAGCTTTTAGCCTTAATCTTGTACTTTCTGAACCGCAAACTCAGCTGAGATAGTGAGTGCACATTTTCCAAATTGTCACATCTTTGTACACAATTGTAATCTTAATTTTTGTGCTGTCCAAAAAATGTACCTTCTTACCCAAGGAATCGAGGCATTTTTGTTATGGCCTAAATGCCCTGCATGAGGACTTAGAAACTGGTCCATACTCATATCTGCCAAATCAGCCATTGGAAGAATTCTTCTCTAATGTAAATCCACTGTCAGATGTGAAGTATTCAGCTGTTCCCGTCTGTACATGGTCTGCTTGTTTAGACAGATCGCTAGTGTGCTACTAAATAAACATTCTCTGGCACTTTTGGAATCTTTCTCATTATATCAAATTATCTATGGACTGATCATAGCTACTCTCATTAGAGGAAGTATATAATTTCCAACAATAGGATGGGTAAGGTCAATCTATAACCAAACTGGATAGGTTAATTCAAGCATAAAAAGGGAAACTTTGTAAGCTTAAAATAGCCCACAAGGGCAGCTAACCTTATACTTACCTATGAACCTATATGTTTAGCTCATCTTAATGTTGTTAGCATACCTTCTATTTGTTATTAATAGAATAGGAACTAGTAGCAAACAGGCTGTGGTGTGAGATATGCAAAAATATTTCTAGCACATGTGATCTAGACTCTTAATCCATGGAATCAAATTTTAGAATCATGATAAAATGGGTCTGAAGGATGAACACATTTATATTAAGATAAAAGTACAAGAAATTTTCTATGGCACAAATCCTAAATAGTTGTAGAACTGAGTGAAGGGATAATGAATTTATGAATATAAAAATATCTCCAGAAAGGCCAATGAGAAAGGAATATGCATCTCTGAATGAATAGCGAATCAGATATAAAGTATAGGAGCATTATACCAAGAATGACAAGTGTCTTCAACAGGTAGCCATTCATTCTGCTTCTCCATTTTCAATGATATCTGATAACTGCAGAGATCATGAACTTGTTTAGTCTATGGTATGAATATAACTGAACACACAAAATATGCTCAATCTCCGAATATATCTGCATTACCATATGACATTGTCATACATAAAAAGGGATAAATATGTTTTGAATGCTTTAACTTAACACACTTTAAAAATTGGGTTACACAATGACTAAATTTAATTTAAGTATATGGATGCAAAGTTGTAAATGCGTTGTCTTATCTTCTTTATCATAAGAACTAAAAGAAAATCTAATAAACTCAGAGGGTTAAAATGTTTGGTTAATAAGATATGTGTAATTCATTTTAAGTCTTAATTTCTATTTTTAAATGGATTTAACCTTATTTATAGAGATTTGGAAAAAACTGAAGGTCCCTTTAACAGCATTTTGTCATCTGGATGTTTTATAACGGCAGTAAAGGAAAGAAATGATGTTTCTCCCAGATTCTGCTGCAGTCATTGTGTTTTGTGTCTTTGCTGATATTTTCTCCCTTTTAGAAATGTCTCCCCTTTGCCTGCTCCTTAATGACAACAGATAGCTAGTAATCAAACCTGCCTCTTAAACATATTTCACCTCTTTATTCCTTGCCCTTTCACTTTTATTTCCCATGTCTCCGTGTCACAGTCAACCTGTCATATAATACCTCTTTTCTTATTACTGTAACAGAGAATATAAGAGTGGCAATTACTTGTTTTCTGGAGACAAAGTTGCATTCACCAGCTTGCAGGAGATTATTTGGTCTCCTGTGATCCACTTGCTGTGTTTTCATTATAGAAGCATGCAATAAATTTTTTAAAGAGTTTTTTTTTTTTTTATTTATATTGTATGTATTTTATGAAGTCTAGAAGTACAAGTAGCGTGCATTGTTCTTCCTTTTCAGTCTTTAAAGTGCTGAAACATAAGATTTTATGCAGATAAGTTTAAACTGAACATTGTTATCATATCACATGTGAATTGAGTAATTTACACGGATTTTGAGAATATTTTTATTCCTGTTACACTGGAAAAATATGCAGGAAAACAGCACATTTTTAGACTGTATCATCCTGCTTTATAAGGTTAGATGACAAACATGATTAGATAACATTGCATTTCAAGCAGTGCCTTACTATTGATTTGTGGAGGTAAAGGAATAAAATCTGGGGGCTTCCACCACCCAAGATGCAGTAATATCCTAAAGGCAGTGCATACCAAGTATCTTATGATAATACAAAAAGTATGCTAAGGGTATTTTTAGAATCTGCAATGTATAAATGTGTAATTTTTAAAGCATTTTAAAATATAGAGAGGTAACTTTTTTGCTGAAACAATTGTGTTTAATCAACATTTTGAATACCCCACAGCTTGACTGGGCTGCTTGCAGATGTAAATTGTGTACAATATGTTGTAGGTGAAAGATGATGAAAATCTCTTTACAAGAATGGAAGTATTATGAAGATATGAGCACACGAAATAGAAATTATATCCAGTATTATTCATTTTGCTCTTTCATCTAGCTAAATTAATGTGCTAGAATGCTCAGTTCTAATTGGATATCATAAGTAAATACTAATCAAAACCTTTCTAACAAAATTTGACACAATCTGAGGAAATGTTCTCTGTCACTTAAATATACAAAACTAGCTGGCTATTATAGGTTAACAATGTGGTAAACATATTGGGCTGTGTATCATGGAATCACCACTAAGAATTTATACCCAGTGTATGAACACAGTGTGTTTACTCAATAGAGACAAATTCAGTTTTGATAAGCCTATAGATCTGTATAAATTCCCAATTTTAATATCCATTTTTTTCCTGTGTGCCAAGCAAGCTTTACATATTAGTAGTTATAACAAAGTTCTTCTTGATAAGAATATGTCATAAATGTATTTTGATTGTCTATCAAATGATAGATTGGCACTAGATTTTTTGCTTCCTTTTATTCATAGATTTAAAGGCAAATGATGATAAACAATTATATTGAATTATGATTGCATGGGGGAAAAAAGGTGGACAGCTGTTTTCTTTCCAGTGTCAGTCAAGTCATAGCTATATTACAAAAACTGAGTCTCAAGGCATCAGTTTACTCGGGTTAAAAGTCTGACTGTGTTTTGCTGCATACTACTTTGAATCTGAATCTGAAAATGATAATCCCAGACAATGAAACCAGCAATTATCATATGCTCAAATACACAAATACCACAAACATATTGCAGTGTAGAAAACAACACAAACTCACTATAATAACCTATGTATCCAACTTCATAATATTACATTTTCCTGTATACCCTTCTCAAATTGGTAATCATACAAAATCTGTTTATGCACAGTGATGTATTTATCCGAAGTAGCATGGAATAAGAAATGTAATATGCTGCTACCTACCCTCAGCAATTAGAGTTGCACTACATTAACTACCATAGTCATCACATGTATGTTCAACAACATCACAGATCAAAGAGCATAGTCTGTGGAGTCATTAAGCACCTGGGTTACAATCTGATATAAACAATGTAATTGGTATGAAATGGGTAATGTATACATAAGTCTAGCATTCATTACCTTATTAATTTTAGAGTTTTGTTGTCTCTTGTCCTGGACTTCAGTCTAGCCTGCAACATAAACAGGACCTGCTGGAGAAATAGATACAGCTATCAGAGGTTGCCAATCCTTGGAGTAAGCTTCCAATCCCTATCAAGCAGAGCACCTCCATGGCCCTGTTTAAGCACAACCTGGATGACTGGATGGGAAACCATAAATTTCTGCTGGGGATTGCCCCAACTTCTCTCCTGGACATGGGTAGTCCTTGGTAGAAAAACCTTAGGAATAAACGGTATCTATCATCTAGTATTATATTGGGATTTAACGACTAGGCTTGAGTCAATAGCCTAGTAACATCTTATAAACCTATGAACTTATAATCTCATTAGACATTTTGGGGACCGTATTCTGATATCATAGAGGATTCTACAAAGGACACAAGTCAAGAAAAATACAGTTCCAATAGTATCAGTAGGCAATCAAACTAAAGAAGGAGGTTTACCTAAAATACCTGAGTCACTATAAAAGTTGCATACATTTATACTAAGTGACCAGGCAGTGATACAGTTTCCACATAAGATAAGTAAGCATGATTGCTATGCATAATCTACACATTACCCATTATATACTACATAATAGATCCATTTGTTATACTGTAATAACAGCAGCTTTTAGTCCCACTTAGTTGTTCTGAACAGTCTACAGTGCTTCTTCTGTTAACTTGTACTGTGTTATTACAATGGGTTTTGTTGAAGTCCTAAGATAGTATTAGATGATGCTTCATCTGCAATATTTAAGAAAGATTCCACATATCATGTCAGTGAGAAGCAGACTCAGGGTCTTTTTTGTGGATTTGGTGGTGATATGTTCTAGTGCAGCAAAAGCACTCTGATATTGCATCATACCTTAGTGCTTGTTTATATGGTAATGTATTTATCGCTGAATATTATAACATAAAATGAACTCTCAAGATTTATTGATAAAAAGAAATCAAAATCATCCCAATGATATATATTCCTACATCCATGTCCATTTGTTCCCAGGTGAAAGTGTTAAGGAGTGTCCATGTCTGCATATCCTAGAGATTGTCCTATCTCTACCAACTCAACAGCCTGCAAGCATGTCTACATGGAGGCACATGTGTGCTTCTGAGTATGTGCAACCTCATGACCAATCAAAGTGCCACTTGCACTATAGAGAACACCAGGCTCTTCATGTATTGATGATACATTTGCATTCCTGCTGGTATCACCAGTGTAACACGTCATGATGTCTCCCTTCTCCAAGGATGGGTAAGCTAGTATTGGCAGCTTGAGCAAGTTTTCCCTGCCAGGACCTTCCAGCACTCATGACACTAGTTGGATGAACATGGGCTGTCTGGGGTGCTGTGAAGGTTTCATGTATCGACAGTAACAATATCTGTATGGATTCTAGTCATGGAGCGGACCTTTTGAAGAAATGTAAACTTGAACACTAAATGCTCTACTGAGAAATGCTACAGCAATGTGAAGGGCACCTGCAGTCAGCCGGTTAAAATACTACATACATCAAATGTGAAAGATTCCAATTAAATTTACAGTTATGTAGAGAAGATTTTGCTTAAATGAATAAAACTGAGACTTTCTAACAGGAATCAGAGTTTGCAGTTGCAAGTCCTTCAAATGCAAAACAGGACGTGGAATGTTGGTAAAGTCGGATGGAGTACAAACCTATACTTGAAAGTAAGAAACAGTAAAAGTAGCAGACATTAAGATAAAGCAGTTGCACATAACCAAAACACTACCAAAATAGTGCAATAATGTAGGATCCCCCAATGAACATCTCCACAACACAAACCCTAAGCAGGAAAAGAAGCTAACAGAGGACTATAAACCCGGAGGCACAGTCAGAGAGTGGCACTCTTAAGAATAACAAATGTAAAGCAAACTTAGTGCCCTGTACCCACAAAGGCAGCAGAGTCCTGGACAGAAACAAGCAGTCTCAGATAGTACTTACTGTCATTATGGATTAGGTGGCAGAGATAAATAGCATTTCAGAAGAACTGTAACAACAGCAAAACACAGAGGGCACTAGCAAGGTAAAGGCAGAAGCACGGTGCAAATGGGGATCAGACAGTAGAACAGCATATCACAAAATACACAGTGATAGAACTGGCAAAGAAGCAGAAAGGAGTGAATAGACAGCTGTTAAAAGTAGAGAAGGATGCAAAGCTACAGGGCAGGACTGCAGAAGGGAAGAAATCTCCATTCCAGATAGGTGAATTGCAAGCCCACATAGCACAGGAGTACGTATCTAAGCAGTCACACATACGCACACACATACACACACACACACACACACACACACACACACACACACACACACACACACACACACACACAAATCCATTTAAGTATATAAATACATGTATAGGTATGTATTAATAGATAGGCAGTTAAAATAATATATATATATATATATATATATATATATATATATATATACATACATATATATACATACATATATACATAGATATAGATATATTTTGTAAGAATGAAAGACATTGGAGGCAGTTCTTTGAAATAAATGTGCAGTCTGTTTTGTAGAGCCTCAGAAAAACATCAGAACTTAAATTTACAACTCACTCAGCTTTCAGCAAACAATAAAGTCCAGCTCATACAGCCCTGCAGTGAAACAGTCTTTTTACAAACAAATCCCAGCTGCATGCCCTGCCTAGCCTTCTCTTTAGTATAAGTTAACAATAACAGTAAAATCTTTACCAGAGTTTGGGCCAAAACTGCATTACAAGAAGCCTCATTTTGGCTGTTGAACTCCACATGTCTTGGGTATTTGTGGCCTCTGCTTTATCCCGCATTGCACCTCTGATTGAGGAACATACTTTCTGGTTTGCTGCTTCCTAAGGATTTTCCTCTGAGCAATCTTGACATGCTCTCTCCTCAGACAGCAAACACCCCTTATTTTACCCTAAAACCCATCCCAACCTCCATCAAATCACTACTTCTTAAATTGAAACCCTGTTCTCCTTCAGTGGATAATCTCTCAGCAGAATACCTCAAGCTTGCTACCAGTTCTGTAGTCTATCCTGGTAATCTTCTAATTAACAGATCTATCAATGAATCATACATTTTCATTTTATGGGAAAAATTCTTTGTCATTCTGCTTCCTAAAGGAGGAACCTCATCTGCTATAACCAATTTTAGACATATCACCAAATTATCTCCTTTGTCAAAAACTCTGGAGGAGTACATTCACAAGCAAAGTCTTCAACATATTCTTCAGGTAAAGTTAATACATCTTCAGATAAATACTCTACTCCAGAAGCCTTTAACTCTGTAGAAAGTTGGCTACAGGATAATCTCCTTCTAGTAACCCCTCCCCCAAATAAATAAATAAATACCATTTCCAGAAAAAGGCAACTTTAAAATTTCTTCATTGAATAGTATCAGGATTTAAGTTACCCCACATGCAAAACTACTTGGTATGACTATCAAAGACAATCTTAAATTTGATTTACATATCTATAACAGCATGAAGAAGTGTTAACAGCATCAAAATCTAGGCACCCTACATAGAGCAAAGACGTTCCTTACAGATTCTGCTGAGGTAACTCTAGCTACCACTTACATCTTACCTTCTTTCCTATATGGAGCCATTACCATGACCAACCTACAAGCCTCCCTAAGTTATAAACTTGAACAGAGTTATAACAAAGTTTCCAGATTCGTTTGCAACAAACTTTACTGGACTCACCACTGTTTAGTACTAAAAACACTTAACTGGCTTAAACTTCCTTAACACCTATCTTGCACACAACTCACCTTAACCCGTAAAATCATCCATAACCCATCTGTCTGCCCAGTAATTAGACTCCCACTCCAATACTATCTTTAAAATTTTCCCCTTTGGTCAAATAATAAACAACTACTTACTATCTACTGGTGTCAGCATCTATTCCAATAGTGTAGCTAGAACTTGGAATAAAATTCTCATATCAGTCAAGTCTATCACACACCTTCATCTTTTCATACCATTACTAAAAGATTTCTTCTCTGCCTCCTGGCTTTGTCCCTGCTCCTCATCTGGGACATAGCTCTCTGACACCCTTTATCAACTTTCTTATACCTTCCTTTAAAGCATTAAATTGCTTAACCTATTCATCCCCTTCTAATACCTCACATTATTGTACTTCTTAAACTACTATACCTACTTCTAATTAGCACAAACAAATTACGTTCCATCACTACTTCTCTGTTAACACTCAAACTTGCTTATACCTCCTAATACCTCACTCTGTTGTGTTTTGTAAATTAGTTCAACCTATTTTATAAACCACTCTTCTATCTGTAAAGTCTCAGTAAATGGCTTATAAATTTAATATTTGTGAATATCAGTACACATTTTATTATACTATTATACAATGTATTCACTGAAAGTGAATTTTGTTATTGTAAATATTGATTGCATTAAATATGATACCTTGGAGCTTTTCTCCAAAGGCATCCACTGAAAAGGGGCATCTGTGCTCGACTGAACTTTCTTGTACACAAATGTCAAAACTAAACAAATACATAAATGAATAATAACTAAATGCTAATACCATAACTCCTTCTGAATTCTCCATATTCCTTGCCTTTCTTCTGTTTATTTGACATGCATTCTCAGACATCATTGGTATTAATACAATCAATGTAATGAAGGGAATAACTGAACTCACAGCTCCAAAACATTTTTATATTTTCACGACATACTGTTTGCTTTTTGTTATTGCAGAATAAACTGCAATCTTTGTTGTTGGTTCTTTACAGTCCCTTTTCTTAAGTCCACAAATGAAATGTAGAACTTTCCCAAAATTTGATGCAGCCATTTTACTTAGTAAAATCACAGAAGTTGCAAAGGCACGTTTTATAATTTTATGCTTTCTCAGGCTGCTACACTAACATTAAAAATGTATATCTAAAATGCATAAATAACTTTTAAATCATTATTCTGTGGTTTGCAGTAAACATCGCTAATGCTACAAAAGAGGGTGCAGGAGCGTCTACTGTAACTACTGACAGCTCTGAAATGCTAGTGCATTATATATTTTCACATTCATATGTAATTCTCACATACCAATGTTTCCTTTCACATTTTCTTGCTGCTGTAAAATCATGTTGATGAGCAGTAAGCATTCTTGAACTTCTGTCAGTATGTGTTTCACTTGTAGAGTTATACCTAGTTGTTGGTATTACAGCAGATTCTGAAGCTTAGTTTATAACAGTTAGACTAGATGACAAATTCAGACTTTAAGGCTTTGTTCCAATTATAGTTCATAATGGAATAATAGCCTACACAGCTGCACCAGAGCAGAGTTTTATGTCATAATTTAGAAGAATGACACTTATTACAAATTAATGATAGATTGCTCACTGCATACAAGAGATCAGTATATTCACAACTGGATTTGCCATTCATCTCTTCAATTAGATATTTTGTGCTGATCAAGAAGATATGTTATGGAACAGCTGCTTGTTGTGTTTAATTATCACCACAGATGGCAGCATCTTAAGCCTTCTTGGGCACCCATTCCAGACATTGCAAAAGTCAGGGAGCTGTGACACAGATTACAAATTGGCACTAAAAGGGTTTACCTACATTTTCAGTTTATGATCACAGGCATAAAGCCCTCATTTTGTCCCAGATGATCTGAGATTGATTAGCATCCGGCATGCGTGACACTTATCTTTTCCACAACTTTTCTGCTCTACCAAAACCAGTTCCTACCATTTGACTTTTCACAAGTTCTTCTCACTGTGATTGTTCACTCTGTGGCTCAGAGGTATAAATTTCTATTTAAGATTCAGATAATCTGTGATCAGTTAACATCCTGTCAACTGAAGGAAAATACATCACAGATGTTGGGGTTGAGTGGCTAACACCAGCCAAGGGTCAGAGGATGATAAGAGAACAAGAAATAGATGTCTTCTCAGTTAGTCACATTAAGCATAACCCTTTCGACCACTGCAGCCTCACTAGACCATCATCCGCCTTTGCTCTAACTAGCTGGGACTAGCTATGATCACATAGTTACTTAAATCAGAACACATACATCTCTCTATCTGCCATTTGCTTCTTAATATGTCCCTGATAAACCTTGCCTCTTCCCCATCCAAAAAAAAAAACCTCATACACAACTTCCATGTGACATCTAACAATCTGTGATTATCACATACCACCAGAAAACTTGTCATTGGTGATACTAACAAATACCTTGCAAAGTACAAGAAAAACATCAGCATAACAATCATTAAAATAAAAAAAAAAGTGTTCACTATAAATAGCCACCTCTACAACTTTCTTCTAATATTCTACATCAGCTTCTTCATGTTTTCTAGAATACCTGCTCCACCCTGAGAAAACATTTAAGTACTCCTCCATTGTTTTTATTGAAACCCATACTCCACTGCCTATTCTCCATCTAAAGGGACTATAGATGATTTAGTACTATTATACATTAACTCTTTCCTCTCTCCGAATCACTGTGATTTCCTCTGCTTCTCAATTATAGGACCCTTCAACATTTCCTAAAATTGCTATGCAGTCTTCTACAAACATAAGAAAATATTCCTCTAATCCTTTTGTATCCTTACCTAACACATTCATCCTCCTCACAAGCACATTTGTTAGTAATAGGAAGAAGTACAGACGTAAAAGAAACATATCCAATCAGCATCGTTGCCATCATCATCATCATCATCATCAATCCACTTTTCCCATTTTGTACATGAGCTTGAGGTGTTGCTTCAACTGCCACCATCTCTCTCTTGATTCAGTGCCACTTTCTTACCTTTCCCAATGGTCATGCCTGCCTGTTACAAATCTTCTCTCACATAGTCCATCCATAATCCATAATCTTCTCTCACATAGTCCATCCATACATCCATTCATTTCTTTGGTGGATGCTCTTATTTCCTCTTGCCTTCTTCCAGTCCCAAATCTTCTTCACCAAATTGTCTTCCACTTTCTTGAACCTGTCCATAAACCAGGATAATTTGTTTTCCTTGACCTTCTCTACAATTGGAGCTATTTGAGCTTCTATTCTGATGTTCTTATTTCATCCACCCTCAGTGTACATCCTACCACCCATTTCAGGCACTTATTCTCCATTATCTCAAGCTTTAATTACTGCTCTGCCTTCACTGCCCAGTTTTCTGTATCATACAGTAGTACTGGTCACACCACTGTGTTGTACACCTTACATTTCAGGTTTTTTGACAATCTTCTGCCATACACTAACCCTGACACTCTTTGCCAGTTGGTTATAGCCCCTTTAGTTTTAGCTTTGACCTCCTCATTCAGACTTCCTTTCTCTTCAAGCACTTGAAGCTGTTAAATTGTCCCACTAATTTCCTTTCTATCTCAGTTCTCAGTTTCTTCTGATTTCCCCTTTTGCTGTTATTACAACTGTCTTATCTGTACTCATTTGCATCCCATGTGTCTTCAGGTTTGCATTCCTTTCCTCTATCCTTTGCTTTAGTTATCATTCAGAGTCTGCTTGTAATGCCATATCGTTTGCATACAGCAACTTGCTTGATCTGTCATCTCTGACCTGTTTGCTAATGTAGTTCATCACCAGTATGAACAGCAGTGGGCTCAGAGCTGAACCTTGATGCTCACTCATTCTCACTGGGAAACCCTCTTTGAGTTCAAACAATGTTTGTACTTATGCATAGATCCTTGTGCATAGCCTGCACAAATTCCACCAATGTTTCCGGAACTTGGAACCTTCTCAGGACTGTTGAGCATCCCTTATGAAAGTTGTCTGATGACGGTCATCTTCCTCTTTCTGTCTGAGCCTTTCAACTTGATAGAGTTCCTTTGTGCCATTTACTGAGTCAATTTACAGATGCTGGTAGAATGCCTCTGATGCAACTGCTCAGCTACTTTGTCAGTCTTTTCTATTTCCCACTATTCCCTGCATGCTTTCTTCCTTTCATTGGCTTCTTAGGCTTCTGCATTCCACAACAGCTTTCCTTATTAGTTTTATATTCCTCGCACATGCTGTTTTGAGGCACTGCCATTTTTTTCAACTCCACCTATTTTCTGTTCTTCCTGAGATGCCAGAGCACTGAGTATTTCCTTGAACTCTTATGCTTTCTCTCTCCAGTGAATGTCCAGATCTTCAGCCTAGTTTCTGTTGACCTTAGAGCCTTATCTGACCACTGCTTACAGTTGATTGTGGAAACCAATGGTTTATACTGTGGGACAACTGGTTCATTGCTGATGACTTAGCAGAAACTAATTGTACTGCATTTTCCTTTCCTTGCTTGCAGGAAGTCTACCTGAGTTGCATGTCAGCCATTCTTGTATGTGATCTTATGACTATCTGTGTTACTGAAGAATGTGTTGCCGCTTTCACCAATTGCATTACTAAAAGGTGGTGTATGGGACTATAGAACATATGCATTTGGCCTCTCTGCATGGTTGCTCCTTCATAGTGATTAGAGACTTGTGTTCCCTGGTGCCATAACCAAATTTCCTATACTCAGTATAAATCCCTCCTTGGGCCTGCACTGAAAGGAGGCCAGTGGCGAGGTGAGACTAATACAGAATAAATAAAATAAACAAATAAATACAACTGATAGTTAAATATGCATTTCAAACATTTTATTTTTTAGGTTAACAGTTGTTTACATTGTCAGACAATGACATTATAAGTAAGTACAATATTTTTAACCAGATACAAAGAACAATCCATTGAATATTAGTTTTTACATATTCTAAGTTTTTTTGGATTGATCAAGTTTACCTTGTAGAATTGTCACATTAGACATAATGGCAAAATTTACGACTACTAGGCATGTCTAAATAAAGCAGTCACACTAATAGAAATTAATTTATAATGAACCCCAAGCAGCCACAAATGTAACAGGAGTATTGTAAATTTATATTACTACCAGTCACATTCTATATACTTTATTTATGTCAGTCATAGAAGTTGGGAAGAGTAGATATGACTGCTTTAGTAGAATAAGATACAGAGGAAAAGAAGGCAGTGAAAAGAGCTTGTATTTTGAGGTGTAGAGATAAGTGAGTATGCTACAGGATAAAAAGTACCATGATGCATTTCAATAAAGAAAGAAAGATATCCTGGTTTTATGTCTTAACCTTCATCAGCGCAACAGTCACATCTGTTGTAACCATTTTGTTAAATTAATTTAGGAAAATGTCATCCTGTACAGCATTGCCCCCAGTAATCATCTCAAGCAGTAACTCTTCCCTTTACTCACTGTTCAGTCCCATTTACAATAAACATTATTCTTCACAGCCCCCTAGCCCCTACAGCCACAACATTATATTTAAATAAATCCCCATAAAAAAATGAAAATCACCTCTACTATCTTTACTGTGCTTCTGATCCCAGCCTTTAATTAAACTTTCTGACCATTTAACATCCAAGTCCACAGCCTTCTCCCCAGAAATTGGCTCTGTCTGAACTGCTTTCCCTAACTCAGCATACGCAAGTGTTGTCACCAAGTCCTCTTAGTTTGGATTGCAAGAAAGAGATCATAGCCCATGTCTTCTCTGTCTGTGGTAGTATTTTTGGACTTTACCTGTTCACCTTCTTTGGTTTAGCCTTTTACACTCTCCTATTGTCCTACTTCCACTTCCTTATATTCCCTGATTTAGTATCCCTGTCTCATACTACCTTTTTTAGCACACCTACAACAATGTTCCTTTCAGCCCCCTCTCCCTGTCCTAACTATGGTATACATATGCCATCTGGACAATGTGCCAGATTACTGGAAAGATCTCTTTCTCACAGATCCAGGATTCAGGATTTATTCCTGACCGCTGGTCACTGTCTGTGTGAAGGTAGACATGTTCTCCCAGTGTGTTTATTGGTTTTAGTGCGGTATTTTGTTTTAATCCCGTCTTCCAAAAACATGCATGTTGATAAACTATACTAAATGCCTATAGATATATCAATATATATGTATATATATATATATATATATATATATATATATATATGTGTGTGTGTGTGTGTGTGTATGTGTGTGTTGTATTTACTCTTTCTTGTTATGTCCTGGGTTGTCTTGGAAAGGAGCCTGTGGACTAGCCTAATTACCACAAGGTAAAATGAAAAAAATATATACTGTTCCTCTACTTGCTGACCTTAGATCATCCAGGTTTCACCTCAGCACAAACATGGGCCAGTTCAGAAAAAACTTATTTCCTCTTTCCCCCAACTGTATCACTTGCATAATTTCTTTCCTTAACTGAACCAGTCCATTATGCCGGACCCCACACTTTCTTCCCTCAGAAAAATATATTTCAACTTGCCACTTTCAGTTGTCTCCATACATCAACATTTGAGTTTACCTCTTCATTCATTCACACCATTTCCTCTAAATATGCAGCATTATATTCCTTATTCTCAAGAATCTGACCCTCTGGGGGATTTTCAGGCAGATATCTTATAGAAAAAGAAAATGAAACACAAGGCTAAGCATATTTTCCTGTTGTTAAATATCCCCAGCATGAATGGTGGCTTTCATTCAGAGTTTGTTTAATACTTTAATAGCCTTTAAGCCACCTCAAGAGGTGTCTGTCCTGGCTCTCCCTTGTCTTCCATTCCTGTTAAGAGGCCAAGGGAATTGGATTCCTTGGATGAGGATTTGATTTCTGGGGAAGAATCTCTGCCTTACTTTTCCCAACCCCCCACCCCACCCCACCCCGACTACAGTTTGGAGGAAGATGATTCTTTGAGTCCAGATTTCTCCTTGGAAGAGTTGTCCTTTGGGGATACTAGTGCCCGCAAGATGTACTATTTTAAGTGGGACTGTTTCCAGGTCCCTGACATTCAAAAGAGGTATTATGAGCTCCTGCAAATGGAGTCTCCCAAACCATTAGCTGTCCCTTCTGTTCTTTTGGATACTTTTTCTGCAGCCTCTGTAGCTCCTGACTCTCAGCCCTTTGTGCAAAAGAATCCTGTTAGGTTCTACAAGGTGCCAGAGGACTGTAAATTTCTTTATAAGTGCTCTACTGCTGACCTTTCACTAGAATCAGTCTCTTCTGATGAACCCTCTAAGCTGTTGCCATCTACTAAGCTACTTCCTTTGGATAAGGATAGTCAAGCTATGGAGATGTTAGGCAAGAAGGTTAGACTGCTGCCATCTTGTCCCTTAGGGCCATTAACTACCAGACTCATATGACCAGGTATATTTTAACTCTCCTATCCCAAGTTTCTAAGGTAGCATTTGACCTTTCTGATTCTGAAGGAAGGGCTTCTATCCTCTCCTTGTTAGGGTCCTCTTCTCAAGTTGCCCATCAATCAATAAAAGTGCAGCTATGATGCAGCTGAATTCTTTTCCAGGACTGCAGCCTTTGGTACATTGACGAGGAATTATTCCTGGCTATGTCTTCAGGCATTTCCTGATGATATCAAGGCTAAACTTTTGGATGCTTCTTTGGATAACAAAAGTCTTTTTGGAACTGCTGATGCTGACTTATTTAAGTCTCTTCATGATAATGGTAAGGTCTGGCCGAAACTTAAGCACATTTTTGTTTCCACTATTCCCAAGTTTCAGATGAACTATCCTTCCAAGTCTGCCTTTAGTCTACTCAGACTCATTCCTCCAAGAAACCTTCTTTTCAGGATAAGCCTGGTTCTATTAGACATTTGACCTTCCCCTCCTCTTGGCAAGGTCCCTTTGTTCCTTCTCAACCTCTCCTTATCTCTTCCAAATTGACATTAGATCACCTCATATTCTTGGGTTTTGTTAATTATCCATCAGGGATATTTCATGACTTGGAAATCTTTTCCTCCCATTTCAGAAATTCCTCGATATCCTCAGGAATAGCTTCCTCATTTCCCAGAGGTTCTGCAATCTCTTTTGGATCAGGGAACCATTCCTTCCACCCAGGTGGTGAAGGGGTTTTACTCCAAGATGTTTTTGGTTCTCTGGAAGTTGGGTGCATGAAGACCAATTGTGGATCTTTCACTACTCAACACATTCCTCAAGATCCTTTCTTTTTGGATGTTGTTCCTTCAGACATTGTTTCCTTTAATGCTTCCCCAGAACTTTCTGTTGTGTCTGGATCTCAAGGATGCATATCTTAACATCCCCATTCACACTCTTTTCGGGAAATGTTATGTTTCCTTGTCTCTTCCTTCCATTGTCAGTTGTCTGCTTTACCCTTTGGCCTTGCTATTGCCCTAAGGGTACTCAGTAAATGCCTCTCTCCTGTCATGGCTTTTTGTAGGCTCTGAGTTGTACAGATCTTTCCCTGTCTAGATCATCTGGCTATTCAAGCTCTTTCTCCCAGCAGTCTGTTACAAGAACTCCAGTTCACCACTTGTCTTTTACACAGTCTGAGGTTCACCATAAGCCTCCAGAAATCAGTTATGATGCATTTCCAGGATAATGCTTTCTTCAGATGCAGGCTTCAGCTCATTCCCATGCTGGCATTTCTTCCTGGCCCCTAGGCTGTCTCGCTCTCTCTCTATCTCTCGCTCTCTCTCTCTTTTCCATTCTATTCTTTCTCTGTCCTCTGTCATAGCCAGAGAATTTCTCCAGGTCCTGGGATTTATGGCTTTCATCATTTCCTTAATCCCTCTCACAAGCCTTCATATGAAGAAATTTTACTGGTACCTCAAATAGGTGTGGATTCAACATTGCCACTCCCTGCAGTTCCTTGTTCCTTTTCTTCCTTGTCTCAAGCTCAGGCATCAGTGTTGAATTCATTAACTTTCTCTCAATCCAGGACTTCCCTTTCATGCTGCAGTTCCCACTTAGGAGCTCTTTACAGGCACCTCAGACACACTGTGGGGATGCCTCCTGTGGCCTCCTGAAGGTCCAGCAACTCTGGCCTCCTTGTCAGAGGTCAGATCATATCAAAATAAAAGCTATGTGAGTTTGGCTTCTGGCTCTACAGGCCTTTAATTCCATCTTTCATCCTGGGCACCTCAAAGTCTTCACAGACAATACCACAGTGATGTGGTATGTCAACAATCAGGGGGCACAATGTTCTATCTCCTTTGCAAACTGTCTATTCAGGTCTGGGAATCTAGCTATCCAATAAGTGACTCTTCAGACAGTTTGGATTCCTTCAGAGTACAATCTAGCAGGTCCAGAACACAAGCTCCCTAACAGATGCTTCACAGAAATGTGGTCCTGGACATTGTCCTTTGGTAAGATATTCCTCAAGTAAATCTCTTCACCTCTCCTCTGAATGGGCAACTTCCTTTCTGTTCCAGAGTCCCAAGTCCACTGTCTTGGAAGGGTATGTTTCTATAGGTTTTCCCATCCCTTCTTCTGGTTGCATGGGTTCTGCACAATATCAGGCAGGACTCTCCCGAAATCTTGCTGGTAACTCCCTTTTTACCTAGACAGAATTGGTTCCCCTTCCCTCTCACTTGGCTTGGGGAAATTACCACAAGTTACCTCATCAGGTGCATCTTTTCACACAAGATGATGGATCTCTTGTCTACCCCCTCCACTCTTCAACATTGTGGGTGATAGGGTTTCGATCCCCTTTAGGCACCCCTTGTCTGAGGATGTGCTTCAGGTTCTGCAGGAGGCCAATAAACCTACAAACAGAAAATCCTATATGTCCAAATGGAAGAGATTTTTTCTTTGGTGCCCCTGTCACCATCAGGATACCCCCATCTGTGGAAGTTCCTCTTGTTCTCTCTTATTTATGTGATCTGCTCCATGCTGGGTTGGCATATTCTTCACTTTAGCTCACCTGCCAGTAATTTCTGTTTGTCTGCACTTGAATCCTTCTCTGGCTTCTAGGTTTGAGGTTAGGCAGTTCTCAGGCCTCCCAGGAAGCCTATTCCACTCTCTTGAGACCTTAGTTTTATACCTGAACACTTGACCAAGGCTTCCTTTGACCCTGCTTATTCAGCTTCCTTACAGCATTGCACTCGGAAAACTGTTCTTCTTCTCCCTCTTACTTCAACCCAAAGAGTGCCTGAACCTTAGGCAGTCATGGATATTCCTCCTTTTTTAGTTTTCCATGGAGGCAGAGCATCTCTTCATACTAATCCTTCTTTTATGCGCAAGGTGGTCAATGACTTGTCCCTTAAACAGTCATTCATCTTTCTTCCTTTTTTCCTTCTCCACAGTATGTCAGTGAGAAGATACTTCATGCCTTGGATTTGCATAGGCAGCTCAGATATTATTTAGATAAAACTAAAGTTATTTACAGATCTGAGCATCTTTTTGTATCTTTTCATCCAAAGACTTTGGGTTTGGCTGTTTCTAATCAAAACTTCTCCTCCTAGCTTTCTAAGGCCATGTCTTTTTGTTATTCTTTTCATGAAAAATGTCTTTTCTTATCTGTAAAGGCACATTCTGCTAGACAGTTGCCTCCTCTGGTGCCATTTTCAAGGGTCCAGATACCAGTTCTTTCCTTCAGCCTGCTACTTGGTCATCTGTTCATAATTTCACTAAAAATTACAAGTTGGATGTTGTTTCTAGGGCCTTTGCCAGGGGTATCCTGCATGAGTTTGTGGAGGTTTCTTCTGTGCCTGCCTCCTCCAAGGCTTCCTCTTGAGTTGTTGTATAATGCGTTAGGTGAAAAATACTGCAGCAGTGAGATGGAAGAGCATAGTGCCATTGTGTAAAATCTTACCGTAACAGTTGATGAGCTTGTCTTCACTGTTGAAGAATTTGATTCCACCCTCCTTCCTCCTTTATCCTGACTCTTACCTAGTGTTCTAGTTGCACCCCTGGCTGAGGGTCCCTTCTCCTTTCTTCCTTCCTTATTTTTCCTAGTGGATGCACATGTTCCTCTTTGTACTTGGGGGTATTCTTTTCCTCCTGGGGCTTTTTTAGTTCTGAGCTTTTGCATCTGTTCATCACATTTATGCTCTCCGTAGTGTGCAGGCAGCATACATGTGATGTACAGCACATATAAGAGCTGAAGGCTTTGGTATACTGGCTGGATGTTGGGCTGTCCTTGGCAAAATATCCCTTAGGTGAAGAATACAAAAACAATGAAGAGAAGGACATAGACTATTATTGTAAGATTTTACACAACTGTGCTTTCCATATCTGTTAATGCACAAGCATAGCACCTGAATTCCTGGGGGTGCCAAAAGCTAATCCTCATCTCTGCCTGTATCCTGCAGCTCTCTATTTTTTACCTGATTTTTTGAGTTCTGACATTTATAAAAAATAAAAATGGTGATTCAAGCATAAAACATTAAATTGCAAAAACTTCCTGTTGCAGCTTTAAAGTACTTTTTTTGTATCATGTCATGGGCCCCCTGTACCCCTGAAGAGAGCTAAGATAGCAAAGCCATGTCACTCCCCTCCACAACCCATACCAGCTTCATCACTCACTCAGACTGCTACTCAGACTCATATTTCTATGGGTCATAGTCAGGATTTTAACTTTCATGTCCATGGTTCTGAGGAAAGACACATCCTCCTGATGCTACATTCTTTTCTTGTTCTTTGGATCAGGAATGGTGCCCCTCACTTGATGAATTCTTCACCTTAATCAACTAATGGGGCTATCATTCAACAATGCTCAGATGAGCAGATCCTTTGCAAAATTACTTCAGATGGCCACATCCCCAGTGTACCTTGTGGCAATGCAGCCTGTATCAGGCATATTAGAAAAGAGCAACCCATGCAGTACATCCCATTAAAATTCCTGATACCACTAAGACCCACCAAAATTCTCAAAGCACTTATTGCAGAGTTGCTCCCAAAATCTGATTTGATCATATCACTCTCTCTTGCTCTCTTTACTCTCCTTCTGTTTTCTCTTTAAGTCCCACCACCATTATCTCCTTGTCATATCTGTCACTTACCAGCTTCATTTGGCAGCCTCCTGAATTCATTAGGTTATTCAGTGTCATCACTGTGTCATGTATCCGTTTATTAACAGCACTATGATAATCCATGACCTTTTGCCCCAGCTCGCTGGATAACTCTCAATCTCCTCTACCATTGCTCACTTCTGGGATAGTAACTCATTCGGGCATGCTTGTCTTGTCAGATTTACTTTCCTTTCCTGAAACTGGATGCTGGATAAACATCTATTCTATATCTCCTGTTGTTCAGCTGTATCTGTGTCTCCTTCATTACAGCTCTTCACTGTCATGATTTACACATGCCACTATCCTCTTCAAGAAGTCCTCAATCTTTCTCTTCAAAGGGAATTCTCACCTTTGGCCCTTCCACATAGATGTTAGCAAATTAGGGTTGCAATGGCCAGAACTGGCCTCCTGTTTTATTGAAGTTCTCATATAACAGAGCTATATGTCTGCCTTATTTTCTAAGGGTATGGAGAAAAATCCCCACACATTACTAAAGGGTCCACCAACTTGAAATAACTTTCTTTGACACCTGATTTTGTCTAATTGCAATGATTAAAAAAATGTTGAAAGACACAGACGTATTGTACTAGAAGCTCAATACACTACATTATTTATATATAACACTTTTTCTGATTAGTACCGCTTGATTTCATTAAGTATAAGGTTCTGTTTTGTATAGAAATGTATTCTGTCAAGAATTAAGTTATCAGATTCAGAACAAAATATTTTTCCACTCTAAATTATTTTTATGTATCACAATCACCCAAACAATATACATATAAAACAATAACAGAATGCATCCACACTTCCAGCATATGCAACATGTATGTACACAGTGTTGTAAATCATAATATTGACACAAAAGACTGCATACAAAAATAATGAGGTCCCAAACCAATAGGCATTCTATCTTTAACTGATATGTGATTTACATATGTTCTCTATACTGTTACTTAGCTCATCACTCGTTTCATTTAGGGCTATCCATATAATTTTTCTCATCGATTTCTCTTTAGAGAAAGAAGAATCTGTGGGAACAAAGTGTAATAGACAAATAAATATGTATGGATTTATAACCTTTTACTAAAGGTATTTATACCACCATAGTAATACCCTCAAAAAAAAACAAAAATCAAGTGCATTTCCCTGAAAAAATAAAAAGTGCATTTTATTTCACCCCTAAGACAACTATTTACTCACACTAAACATCTCTGTCTTTTTGTAGGATATCAAAACCTTATTTACTGTAATCACTCAAGTTTAATATTACTTTTCACTCTGAGACTTCCTCACAGAAACAGGAATATTCAGCTTAACAAATAAACTTGTTTATATTTGCATCATTGGGGATGTCCAAAACCACAATTACCATACACTTTGGAATTTATATTTATGAAATGATTTGTAAATAGTACTTTCGGCAAAAGTATTGAGTTGAATGCAAATTCAAAAATGAAGCTAAAGCAACCCACCGGCATGCATTTTCATCAGAGGAACTATCAAGCACATGCCATGAAATGCTCTGGCTAATTCTTGAAAAGGTGTTGCTTTGCTGAAAACAGCACAAGAGAATAGTTTCCCTCTGAGGACAATAAGCTGAAAAAATATTTTTCCCTATATTTAGTACTGATGTTGGAGGTTGAAGTTGGTGACATAGGAAGTTGAGGGGGGGTTGTTGTGGACATGGTGGCCAAAGCAGATAAGAAAGTTAAATGTTTTGTAACAAAAACACATTTTTATCTGTAAATAATTATCTTATTTTAGGATTGGTATATAAACTCTTAAGTGAGTTTTATTTATGCAAACTATCCTACATCAAATGCTTTTTTCTGTTGATGTAAGTGTTACAAGGAGTGGATATGGTTCATGAATATCGTTTCATTGCCAGATGATACTGACATAGTCTGGGTGATTAGTCACTTTTCTAAAAATTGACAATAGAAACACTAAGTGAACTAGAGCAAAGCCTTCACTTTTTCCACAATTGGGACTGAGCATTTGCAAGTACTAGGTAATATACATTGAAAAACTGGATAATAATGAGCTGCTGGTGTTCCATAATGTGAAGGCTAATGAAGGAGCAAGGGAAGGAACTGGGATTTTACCACTGCAGGAAGACAGTCAACTGATACCAGTAAACAAATGAGTGTTATGGCATAATCATAAATGTAAAAGGAGCATAACAGCTATAAGAAAATTTTAGATAGTAGGCAGACACAGTGGGGAGTATATTTCTCAAGATATAATCCCTGAGGGGATGCACATAGGGAAACAAACATGTTATCTTGTATATAAATGAAGAATGGAGTGAAATGTGTTTGTAGACTGAAGTGTGTTTTCCAGAAACTAAGGTTATAAGCAGGGTCATTTTGAAGTGTAGAGACTTTGTAATAAACCTCAACCATTTGATTCAGTTGGTTACAGACAAGAGTTACTTGTAAATCAATTATTTTACATAATGCAGACGAAAACCATTTATTCACTTCAGAATGCGAAGCACATCAAATGTGTGATTTTCCCGTATCCATCCAACTAGAAAATATTGTCGAAACAGAAAACAAATCAGACTTAGTTTACCTTTGCCTCATTAAAAAAATGCAAAGCAGATATTACCCTTGAGGAACAGAGAGCAATAAAAGGTCATACTGTTGAATTAATCTACTTAATTTTGTAGATATATATATGAAATAAGTCAAGTAGGAAACTTTGAACCAGTAAAATCTCTTTGGAGTAGATTTGAGTTTCTTTACAAACAAGTACAAGGAAGACTGTTCTAAGAGTACAGATAATTTTCTCATGAATTTATTTTCCTATGCAGTTAATGCCTTTTTATTCACAACTTACACTCTTGTTTTCTTCAGGCCGACAGCTGACAATTTTCAACAGCCAGGCAGCCGTAAAAATCGGTGGGAAAGATCAAGGTCGTCCATTTCAGGGCCAGATCTCTGGGCTTTACTACAATGGCCTGAAGGTGCTATCCCTGGCCGCACAAAATGACCCCAATGTAAAAATAGAGGGGAACCTGCGGCAGGTGGGAGAGGTGCCATCAGTGATGACCACAGAAACCACAGCCACCACTCTGCTAGCTGATATGTCTACAACCATCATGGAAACTACAACAACTATGGCAACCACAACTACACGGCGTGGCCGTTCCCCAACCATGCGGGACAGTATTGCTCCGGTAAGATTTTGAAACAAATCTGATAAAAAAAGTCATAAAAGTAAATAATTTCATTTCAGAGTTGACAGTAAAATGAAACACATTTCTTTCAGAAATTTTTATCATGCTATTTAAAGTATGGGTCATTAACAGACTCTCAAACTTACAGGTGCACAGTAGCAGCTCAAGTCTCTACTTTATTTACATTTAAAAATGAATATCAATATAGGATGAAAATAAAAAAAAACTTTCAAACAAATATGCAGCGTTATGCAACAACCATTTAGAAGTGTGGCCTACTTTTAGTTATTTACTTGATTTTAGAGAGTATGACACAAGAACCCAGAATACATGCTGGTGTCTGATAGTCTGTCTTGTGAGTTTTTATGGATTGAATTTGTAAATTAAGTACCTGTATTTAGTCAATGTAAATGACTGTACACAATTCATAAAATAATGAAACATTTTCAAAACCATAGTAAATTCTGATTATGGCATATATTTAGCCAACTTTATCCGAGTACTCACTTTCAATTCAAGAGATAAGATGTGATTTTGGCAGTTGAAAGATGATTTAATATCAACAATAACAATGCAGCAGTGAAAACATGGACTGTTTTTATGACTAAATGGATCACATCTGAAATGAGTACTATTGTTGCTTTTCTCATTTCAGTCAAAATTAGCTGAGTGTGAACAAATAACTTTATAGCAGCAGAGTGTAACTTTTCCTTAATTTTAGTACAATAACATTGGCAAGATACTTTAAAGTTAAATGTGTCCAACTGATAGTCTGTTAATCCCTTACCAGAAAATTATGCAAGATACTAATCAAATTCCATAAAAGTGGAAGTAAAGATATTATTTCTCTGTTTCACAACTCTTTTTTCATACAAATACTGCAAACTCCTCACAAGGTTGTACAGCCTTGGAAGCAATTAAGTTAAGTATAGTGGTGTGCGGACATTGGGAAAGCTTTCCTTCCACGTCAACAAGGACTGATGTTTTTCCTCATCTCATTTTTATGAAATGATCCATGTGTCAAAATAGAACTGCTCAATTGTTAGATGAAACAACTGAAATAATATATGGTTATTTATTTCACAGTGCCAGTAAGTTATATTAATTTATTTATTACAGCGAGTAGTCAGTATGTGATTTGCTTTTTTGGGATAATAATGTCTAAACATAATTCATTTTCTAAAAGTAAGGTCAGCATCACATAGTTTCTTAAAAAGAGGTGGATTATGGAGTTGGGTGGGGGGCATGAATATACACCACCTCCTTTGTAGAGGCAGTGTCTGTTCTGTTGTCTAGGATGTTGAGAAATCCCGACACAGGCATAAAGGTTTTATCAGACCAAGTATGTGTCATCTTTTGTTAATTTCAAGATCCACTATTAATAAACATTCATTCTTATGACTGATTTGTAATAGAAGGTGTAGTGGTAATTTGCTCTGACTATGGTGTACAAGGCCATGAGTTCAAGACTTGGCAGGGCTGATTATTTAAATAGAAAATTCACCCCAGGGATCACTCCAGTGGCTTTACTCGACAGAGGCACTGGGAACTAAGGTCAGGTGGCACATTGCCAGGGTAATGCTATGGGCTAGGCTTGTAAAGGCTCCAGGGCCATTAGCCTAGTACACACCTATGAACCTATAATGCTAGGAAGTAATCATTTATATTATTGCCACAATGGTTTGCACCAGGGACTTTCATTATTATAATCCTAGTTACAGAATCATATACTGCAAATACATTGTAGGCAGGTAGCCTTAAAATGGTATTATTGTTACAGTGTAGTGCACCTAGACTAGAATGGTATGGAATCAGTTTGATGTTAACTTCTGTCATTTGTTTTTGAGCTCTGCAGGAATATTGTACCAGATTGCCAACTGCAGGCTTAAAGCAAATGTAGCCAGAATTTTCTGTCATTGTTCTTATTTCTCTAAGACCTGACAATGTGGTCAAACAGATGACAGACATATATGTATTACTTATGCCATAATGGCTTTGGTAATCAGACATGGTTTATATCATATCATATTGTAACCCCAGCCCTTTATACTGAATCATTGATAATGGTATATTATATTTCAACTGAGACTGTTAAGCTAATTAGACCCGCCTAGTATACTAATTTGAGTTGAAATAAAACAACTTTTAGGCAAAATAGGAAGTGAAAGGAAGAAGCAGAATATATTTTTGTTCCCTATGTTGTGAAAGCATTAGTACTGTAAACAGTAGCATATGATTTTTTTCTTTACTTTGTATATTAATCAATATTTTTATTGAAGTATAAAGTGAAAACAGATACTCGTTTTGTTGCTGACTTTCCTGTATATGTTGACATATCATCAAGATGCAAAATAGGACTTAAGAGTTTTTTCTTAATAAGAGACAAGTAAATAGTTAAATTATAATTAATAAAGCACATTTCCTGAATGCTCTGCAATTATTGCATTTTATGCAAATTTGTTGTTGTCCTTTGCCTATAAAATGTTTCACAGCTAAGATTGTAAATTTCTAACATAGTGCAGAGAGCTTCTTTCTAAAAAAGGAATGAAAAAAGAAAATGAACAGTAATCATTTACAAGCTGATGGTTAAACAAACAAGGCTGGGGTGCAAGCTAAATTCACACAATCATATTTATGTACAAAACAAGAAAGTAGGGTTGGCATTCCCTATGAGGCAAGAATTCTACAATTAATGAATAAAGATCATACAAACTATTTACAGAACTCACAGCTGTGTAGGAAATAGAAGAAATAATGTGCAAAAAAAAAAAGAAATTAAAAATACAGGATGATAAGGAAGAATATGGAAGTGGTAATACATTTTTTGTACTGGTAAGAAAAACATGTTGGGCAGAACTGAATTGTAACTAGAAGATAGACTGTGGGGTTGGGTGGGGAGAAAAGTAGAAAAATAATTACCCTAAGTAACATCCATCCACAACCCCTTTTTCCCATTTTGCACATGAGGTCAGGGTATAACTTCAAAAGTGGGAATCAACTAGAGCCAAGGTTTACATCACTGGGTGGATAGCCCTGCAGTGGTAATCCTTCCATGCCACACACTTGGCCAGTTTAGAGTGTCCTGTCCACCCACTGAATATCTTTGGAATGCACCTGGACGAAACCCAAACAAATACAAGACATGCAGACTCTGCACCAAAGGCACCCCAGCAGAGAATTGAACTGGGAAACCTCTTGCTTTGAGGTGACAGCACTATCCACTGCACCAGTCTTAGTAATGAAAGCCTTTGCAAGTGGCAAGTTTGTATAAATATTTTTCAGTTAGTCCTGACATTAGTGTTTTAGTAAATTTGTTTTAGTTCTCAGTGGATGGATTCCTAACAGCAATCACTAAAATGATGTGCTGATGTGGTATAATCTGTTTAAATATTAGTTCAAATATTGTTTTGTAGCAGCTGAACAAAATGAATTAAGTTTATTCTTTCAGCGTTATTGGCTTCTACATGTCTATGTTTTCTTTTTTGCAGTGTTAGCCCTGCAGTGGTAACCCTTCCATGCCACACACTTGCACTCATACCTATGGCCAATTTAGAGTGTCCTGTCCACCTACTGCATATCTTTGGAATGCACCTGGACGAAAACAGCAATCACTAAAATGATGACTGCTGCCCAGCTGAGAATTGAACTGGGAAGCCTCTTGCTGTGAGGTGACAGCACTATCCACCGCACCCAGATGTGGTATAATCTGTTTAAATATTAGTTCCAATATTGTTTTGTAGCAGCTGAACAAAATGAATGAAACATTCTTTCAGCGTCATTGGCTTCTACATGTCTATGTTTTCTTTTTTGCAGTGTTGCATAGAAGGCATAATTCCCCAACTTGTTACCTCTGTTTGCAGATCTACACTACTCAATTATTATCTCTTTAAGTCAGCCTTTAGTAATATAATTTGTTTGTAGATACACCCCCTTGAAAAAGGGGTATCTGCTGAAAATCTGTTCATGAAAAATGATCAAAAACTGGCTTTATGTAAATAAATAAATAAATGCTGTATGTTCAATTTATATTTCTTGTGCACATTGTTGGGTTCATTTAAAAAGTAGTTTGACTTTATCTTGCAAAGTAGTTATTAAGCCAAGGCATTCTGCAGTATTGTCAGGTATGATTTATTCTTTCTTGCCTTCCTAATACATGCTGCATAAAAATCACAGGGACTATCAGTAACAGAAATAATACCAGAAGGCACTCTACTGAGAACTGTTTACTGAGATAGACTTACTATGTAATGAAAATGAAACCCAAATACAGCTTTGTATTCAGTTGTGATACATGATTTACTGGAATTAAATATGATTTAGTTAACCTCAGTCCTTGGCAAAGTGACAGCTATCTGCATCCTAAAATGAATCTTGCAGATGCAGCACAGTCAATGTGTTAAAGACCTGAAAGGACAAAATATGTTTGAATTGGCTGGTAGATAGTGATATGCATTTAAAGCTATACATGTAGTTGTATGTTTTATATTGTTCTAGGTCACACTATGTGTCACTACCTGTTTATAACCATTGATGCAAGCCTGTGACTTCATACTGCTGAGCAGTGATTATTCTATAACCATTACACTGCAGTGACAAAAATGGCTCGGACACTGTGAAGCAGCCATGGCAAACAGCTGAGTGCCAAAAGTACACTATTACTATTAGTATTTGGTTAGTACATTTCACAGGAGTGACTACATTTGGTATGCTCCCAAGTTATTGAAGCCATGTCAATCAAATTCCATTTCACTGAAATGGACCATTGATTAACAGAATTCATTAGCAAGTTACACATCTGAATCCCATGACACCAGCACACAAGATAGCTTTGAAAAGTAATCTAAGTACAATTCTGTAGCAAGTATTTCAAAAAGAAATTATGTATGAATGTGTACACCAGCCAGCCCTACACCCAGTTCCAGCTATATATCAGTCAGATGCATAAATGCGATAACCGTGAAGTTTGCACATTGCACAACTCATTATTTATTTATTTGCTTTTTTAGACCAGGTTAGTCCCACTTGGCTAGTGACCTCTTTTCAGGAGTGAGCCAAGATGGTATTTTATACTGAGTAGGGGAAATTTTCTCAGTATACCAGGGGAAATTCCACTACTTTTTTCAATATGTGTCATGCGATCTTTTACATCTCTCTTAGCTCCCATCAATTCAGGCAAATGGAGCTTCAGATTAACATGTTTTCCAAAGAATGATACACTCAGGAGTGCAGCATCCCCTAATACTGCATTGGCATGTCAGGACGATGCAGTGTTGTAGCAGTAGCCTTGTCAACTCACAGCAAGAGGTTCTCTGGTTCAATTCTAGGCTGGAGTGCCTTCTGTGTGGAGTCTGTATGTCCACCGTGCATTTCTGTGGGTTTCCTACTGGTGCTCCGGTTTCATCCCACATTTCAAAGACACACGTCTGGAGTGTTCCCCTGACCTCTGCTGAAAATTGGCTTTGTTCCAAGTCGGACTTTCCTGGTAAACAAATGTTAAATAAATAAATAAATAAAAATAATGGAAAATTAATCCAGTCACCTGTAATGTGAATAGAACCCACAACCTTCCAATCTTCCAACAGCAAAGGTGTACACACACACACACACACACACACACACACACACACACACACACGTCTACTTCAAAATCCTGATGCCCAGAAGATCAACGTTTAAAATCCTGAGACAAAAAACATGAAACCGTGGAAACTCAAACATAAGATTTTTACTAGGGTAAGTAAACCCTGGCAAAATGGAAATGAAACTCAATCCAAGGTAAGTAAAACCCATCTAGCCCCCACCTCCCCAACTATATATTCTAACTCTAGGATTGCACTACAATAGATAAAAGAGCATGTTTGGCTAGTGTTTACTTACCCTAGTAAAAATCTGACATTCAAGTTTCAACAGTTTCACGATTTTTCTCTCGGGGTTTTAAATGTGTATCTTCTGGGTATTGGGATTTCGAAGTAGACCCATACACACACACACGCACATACACACATATACATATATATATATATATATATATATATATATATATATATATATATATATATGTGTGTGTGTGTGTGTGTGCGTGTGTGTATGCCCACAAGCAATTCATGCCTTTCAGGATGCTTAGAGCAACAATTGTTTTCCAAGGGAAAAATCGCTGTTCCACAAAAAAAAAAAAAAAATTTAAACCATTACACAAATTTAAATATACCATCTCCGAGATCGCACTACAGTGATGAAAACAGCAAAGCAAAGGTCATCTGTAGATAAGCCAGTCCGCACAATGGCAGAAGTGCAAACTAAGATTTAACATATAAACCTGCCATCTAGTGAGGCAAAGCAATGGTAAGAACCACTGGAGCTGTGTGAGGAAAGTTACAAACAAAATCTAAAAGCGAACGATGATTTATTGAACCCATGCTTAGAACAACAATTGTTTTCCAAGGGAAAAATCGCTGTTCCACAAAAAAAAAAAAAAAAATTTAAACCATTACACAAATTAGGGGGCTTCACCCCCACACCCCCCTTCTTAAATATACCATCTCCGAGATCGCACTACAGTGATGAAAACAGCAAAGTAACAAAAGCGACCAAGCAATTTCTTTCCCAGGGAAATAATTCTCTTATATGCCGTTTTGCTATTTTGCCTTTTCGTGCTTTCAAGTTCGATCAAGACACATTCAAAAGAATGTGTCTTCGATCATTTAATATGAACCGTAATTAACGTGCAGTGTTATGTGAAGGAGTTCATGAAAAGCACAACACAGTATAGTGGTATGATGCCACTACCTAAGAAGAGCTCATGGGTATGCAGGGAATAAGAAACAGAAGCAGGAGCAATAGTGAAAGCTCATTTTTATGTCATGCAAAATACCACAACAGAATTATCATTCAAAATTGCCCAGAACTTATCGACATTTTAAGTTCTAAGCAGTCATCAATTTCAAGAAACAGCAGTTCTGAATGTGGAAGAAACAGCAGTGTCGCACAGTTCAGTAAAGTCTAACCCTGTCCACTCTACCCCCGCCACTCAATGTGCATACATTTTTGTGCTGACACAGGACAGCAGGGCAGAGAAACAGTACTTAGTAATATTACCACTTGTAACCAATATATATCCATATCAGCAAAAATGCAGAAATGGAGCCACTGATGTATGCCCTCATTATGTCCAAGACTCAGAAAACAAAAACAAAGCTTTATTTGGCTGTCTCCTTATGTTTTCTGATGAGTCCTGAATGTGACCCCAACAATCCAAGATTGACTAGTGACTCAAGCATCAATGGAGCTGGTTAGAAAAGATTAACGTGAACAGCTGATACTGTCAAAACCATGCTGGACAAGGATCAATGCACAACCTGGTAGTGTAAATAACTCCATTTGGAGGCTAGAACATTTCATCAGAAGCCTCTGGGTCAGGCTGCATAGAAGGGTTGCCAAGCAATGCTTAGTGACATAGTTACAGGCAGGTATGTTTGGAAGAACATGCATTCCAGTTAGGACAGGTGTTGCTTCTTTCTCAGATTTTGTAGCAAAAGTTTCAGAGCTGAGAGTTATGCAGGCAAAGTTATTCATAAGTGGAGACAGCAGGTTTAATTATTGACTGTTTTATCCTTGATACTGACTCTACCTTAACATTCCAGTTTAGAATATTCTATATTTACTTTTATCTGACTTTTCTCTAAATTGCTATATAAGTCTACACTGGTACTTTTGTATTATGTTTATTTTGGTCTCTTGTAATAATTGTATTACTTTGTGTATTTGGCCTCTACTGAAAATGGATATATGTCCAGTAAGAAAATAAATAAAATAAATAATAAATAAAGTTTAAGATTAAACATTTAGTTGTCTGTACTTTCCAGCCATCAATGTGAATTCCAGGTGCATTTGCTTTGATAAAGGACACCATGCCTCCTTTTGAGACTAGTCTTCTGACAGTCTGGTTATTTAAATGTTCTCTGAAGACCTTGAAGGTTTGGAAAAAGAAGGAAAAAATGGCATATCTACTTGTCCTTCTTGCTTGCAGTGTATTCTCAGGGGAACCTTTTTCAAAAAATATTGCCAAGAATGAAAAATGTGACTAAAGCATGGCACAGACGTGTCTTGTCCCTGATGATCAGATAGCAAACACATATATGTCTAACTGTATATAATTCACGTGGGACAAGAGTACTCTGTGTTAAGGATTCATAAGTGGCTTACCCTAATCTCTATGATATATAATCAGTTTGCAGAAGAAGGGGTGGCTGCACAGAATTATTTCAAACAGATCTTCATGTGCTCCTTTGAAACTAATCTGGATAATTGCTCCCAATTGTGTACTATGATATTGAAACTATTTTAGCAGTTCTAAGGCTGAAATTGAGAGAATATTTTCTAGAACAGGACAATTCAAAAATTAACCACTAAACACATCATACTTTGAAACCATATTGATACAAAGTAACAGTGCAATGGAATAACCTCCATAATATTAGAATGCATTCTTAACTTGTTCCCATTCATTTTAGTGCTGTCTTTGCTAGTCTACTTAGAAAGAAGTATTAGGGAATGCAGTTTCGGAGAATTAATAAATTGCAATTTGAAACTGAAATGTGAGGTGAACTGAAAGCACAAAGTGTAGGAGTAGAAAAACAAACTGACGGAATAATCATACCATAAACAGAACCTACAGCTTGAGCAAAATATTGCTAACACATAGAAGTCACTGTTGTTCATCTTCATGTCTACAGTCCTTTAATATGTGTAAACTACTGTGTAAAATACTTACAAACAGCTAAACTCCTGAAACAGCTAAGCTAAACAGTGGGTACACTTTCATTTCCTCCCCACATGTCAAATTGAAACATACGCAGTTAACCACAAGCAAAAATTTAAACATAACTGTTAAAATACAGTACAATATGCACTTCAAATATATGTGAGACTTTTCCATCAATGCGGGAGGAGCTTTGCCTCTTAATTTAAAGTGATTGATAGCATTAAATAGTTTTAAACAGCATAACATAAGAAAACTATAGTGCACCATTTGTAATAAAGTTCTCTGGACCTTATACCCCCTTATTCCATATTGTCCCCACAGACAGATTTTTTTTGACATGTACACTCCTTTATTCATTGGTATAACAATGTTTTATTTATTTTCAGAACCCCTTTGCTCACTAATGCCTGAGATTCAGTAATTTGGCTTTGGCAATGAATTTAGTGTCTCTGTTTCAGTGATTCAGACAGTATTTATAGCTGAAAGCCTTTTGTTTGGTACCTGTAATGTACCATGCCTATCTACTAAATTACATCTCTCAGCTGCTCACCTAAACTGACCAGTAATTATATGTCAATGATTTGGTTGCGTTTGCTGCATCAGTCACAAGTAGAACAGAAACTTTGTCACTCATCACATTGTTTTTTTTCTTGCTCATTATCACCTTTTAAATTACATTCTTATCTCTATTTCACATCTCAGAATAGCACTTATGCTGTTTTTCTATGCCTAAAGATAAACTGAAATTTGAGTAACAACTTTTAAGAGTGGTTTCTATATGCCATAACTTCAGTGCAATAAACAAAATGCATAGTAAATGCAGGAATTCCTAGGACTACAGTCCTGTATTTCTAACGTATAGCCAAACTATCCACTTATGCTGTACTGATGAAGTCAGAAAAAGGCCAAAACATTGCAGGTTTCATTGAAGGGACTAGAGTTGTCAGATTTTTTTCCCTAGTGGAATATAGAATTTGAAGTATCAGAGCAGTATGTAATAGATTATACTAGCAGAGTGATACAGAGACAGACAGACAGGCAAAGGGAAAATATCCTACCTTTACAACCTAAAATATACTTCTTCAGTATAATTCAGGGGTAAATTGTCAAAGTGTGAAAGTGTACAGGGGTCATTTGACAATAAACATGACAGCTTCACCCAAAAGTTCTTGCCAGCTAAGATATGAAACCATAGAAATCTTGATTTCTGTTGGTAGAACAGAGCTGTTATATCATTCATGTTAGACCTAGACCTGGACAAAATGGATGAGCAGCAGACTTGATCCCTTTTATTGCCAGCCTGACAGCACTTAAGTTTCCTTAGGCAGTGTAGAGTCTGCCAAATATACACAGAATTTGGACTACTACTAGCCATTCAAGATATGATTTGTGAGAGTTGTAAGCATCAACAAAACCTGGAGGTCACCCTCTCACGAAAAAAGATGGTCTATAAGCAATTCATATCCCCATGCTGTCTGCACAAATGTAGCAAACTAGCATATGCTGAGGTTGTCAGAAAGTAATTTCCCAGCAGAGATGTACAGGCACACTACCACCCTCACACATAGTAAAAAGTTAATGGGCTGCACACCATCTATCATTACTAAAACCACAAGTGCAGATAGAAATGTCCTAGTAACTGAAGATGCACACTGACTTCATGCTGGCATGATTTACTTGGATAAAAGGTACTTGTCTCTATGGCATCCGAATCCATGCTGTTACAAGTGTTCTTCATTCCCTTACACTGGGCAAATATCAATATGTCCTCATGGTAACCCATTTGTGTGTGTATGACTTGAGGTGGTCTACCTTGAGGGACATACAGACAGACATGTTGAATCTCGCTATGCATATGTCAAATGCAGATAATACTCTTGGCCTGAGTGGACTGTATTCTCCCAGAATGCTGCATAAATGCAAAGAAATGACAATGAGCATCAACAATTGGCTAAGTACTTCGTGTCATTCAAGGGTTTTTAAGTATGTGTTAGCTTGGTATGACGATAGACAGAGGGTATAACTTTTTAGAGTACAACTAATGAACATCGAAACATAGTTGATAAAGTTACAGAAAATTTCAAGTTATCCTATATCAAGGTTGCTCTTCTTAGTGCCAGAAATTTTAGTAACCAATTCCTTGATCTTGATGCCATCATGCAGATTGAACAAAACCATATCTGTATCATAACTGAGATTTGGTTTAATTGTAAAGATAGTACTCTCTTTTTACCTGGGTTAAGTGTTACTATGCATTCAGACCTTAGGGCAACTGCATACGTGTTTCCTTAATTGCCAAAAGCTATACCACATCTAGACAGATTGCCAGACACCCTTATACACAGGTCATTGAACATCAGCTTAACCTAAGAGATACAAATGGTATAAGACACATACTGTGTCCCCAGACAGTCATGACAGATTCCTAAATCTACTTTCTGAATTACCCTTAATGAAATATACTTTTTTGATAGGTGATATTAACTATCCATTGTGCCTATTCCTCAGAAGCTGGATATGTCCAGAATTCCAGGACATAAAAAATATCCATCTTCTTGAACTTAAAAATCAGTTAACCAGCCCACTGGGGGGCAAACATTGTAGACCTTGTCCTTACCAGTATAGTCTTTTTATGCACTAAACCCATAGTATTCCTAGCCATAGTTACATCTGACTTAAGAAGAACAAGCCTATTCAAACAGTATTATGACCTATTAAAATTTACATGTAAAGTCACCTGTCACCATATGGCCTCGAATGCTACTTGTGTAACAGACTTCCACTCTTGCTTTACCTGAAAAAGAAGTTTGACTTGGCAGTTGTTTTCTGCAGTTATGTATATTGTATGTTCTGTTTGATTGCACAAGTTCTTCATATTTCTAAAGTGTACCTTACTCTAGAATTTTGTTTTTTTGGAAGGTACATAGTAATTTTGTAACTGTTTGGAGTACAAGTGGTTTACTACTTTGAGCAGACTTTCTGAAATCAAAACACTTTACTGGATGCTTTCTCGCTATCAGAAATATAGAAATCTGTAATGTACACTGGACTTATATTTACGGTTTTTGATTAGACACAAACACAAATGTTCTGTGACAAAGGAGGCATTCTAAAAGATGTCTGTGCACTGCAAAATAAGATGAACTGGTCCTTTAAGATGCAAACCAGGCTTCTGTGTGATTGGCAGTCATAGTAACTGGAAAATATCCAGTGGAGTAGTGTTAAAAGATTTGGAACCACACCTCATAGGGTCATAGTTTGTTACTGGGCTAATGGCCACTTGGACTATTATAAGCCTAGTTATGTAACCCTACCCAATTTATCCTCAAGAATCTTGGGCATCAGTTAGAAAGGCAGCTATGTTAGTAAAGAGGTAGCTAAGGGATTTATAGGGGGGATGTTAATTGGTATAATTAGTTTTATTTAGACCATCATTATGGTGCCACCTAAACACAGCATCCACTTGCAAATTGTCTGTCTGTGAAAATTCGTTAACCACATATTTTGTGTGTGTGTGTGTGTGTGTGTGTGTGTGTGTGTGTGTGTGTGTGTGTGTGTGTGTGTGTGAGTGTTTAAAATAAGTATAATACAGGTGGATTTTTTTTCATTGACCCTGTACGTGTACCTACAATATTGTTTTTATTTATTTTCTTATTTCCATTAGTATGTGTGAAATCTGGCACATTCTTCCCATTAACATGACCATTTTATATTATATTGCCTTAAAATTGCCATTTATAATCATCTGTTGCAAATGTTACTGTTACCATTTTTGAAAATGCATTAAGAAGTTTGTGCTGGAAAAAATAGAATTAAATAAACACCCATTTATGCAGGTGATTTGGCATTGCATGACAAAGGACATCAGTAACTGTGTTAATATGCTGGACAGGCAAATTAGCCACATGGATGTCTGGCCAAATCTTCCAAAATTATCTAGTGGCAATAGAAGGACTTTAAGTCATACACAAAAAATGGCTAACCTACTATTACCGGGTCTATATTAGAACATCGAAGTTTCACAACTTCGAATGTTCTAATATCGACCCCTATTCAGTGAATGCCGACAACATCGAACATGCAGAACAGCAAATTTTTTCCTAGGGAAAAAAATTGCTGTTCCAAAATACATACACACAACACAAGCACAACAAAGAAACAGCAATCCACACACATCAAATCTTACAGCTAACTCTACATTAAACTGTACAAACACCCACTAACTATCCACTTACCTTAACCCAAACCCTAACCCTAAGGTCCGTCACTATCGCACACTCACCTCACCCGCACCCTAACCCTAACTCACCTACTCCAGCCTAACCCTCACGTCCACACAATCACACACTTATCTGACCCGTGCCCTAACCCTAACTCACCTAACCCACCCTAACCCTCATGTCCACACAATCATACACATACCTAACCCGCACCCTAACCCTAAATCACCTAACCCACCCTAACCCTCACGTCCACACAATCGCACACATGCCTAACCCATGCCCTAACCCTAACTCACCTAACCCACACCCAATCACACACTTACCTGAACCCGATCACAGCACTGAAAATAGCAAAGTGACAGAAATGGACAACCAAATTCTTTCCCTAGGAAAAAGTCCGGTTTTCTGTTGTTTCACTATTTTCAACGTTCGCTTAATAGGAGTCGATATTAGAGCATTCGAAGTTGTGAAACTTCGATGTTCTAATATAGACCCCTATTACCTGTGAAGCAGCAGTTCCATTCATTTACATTGTTACGACATAGTGATTATTTCATTATTTCAGGTGAAAAAATTGTATAGACATACTGCATTGTTTGCATTTGGATTCATAAAGGTATGCACATTGGGTTATATAGATTATAGGTAAAAGTCTGAATGCAAATAGGCTAAAGGTCACATTCACAATACTCTGTGTGAGACAGTGTTTTGGTAAGAAATGTACACAAATTTTTAAGGTTGCTGTGGTTAAGTTTTCTTTATGTAAAGGAAAACTACACCTACTCTCCAATGCTTGAGGAAGCTCTTTGTGATCTTTTTGAATACTTTTATTCTAATTTTAAAGTTGAGTGCCTTGCTCTTACTGCAGTATCTTGCCAAAGATAGGGCTGTCCTGCTTGTGTTCCAGGTAGTCATGACACAAAAATAAAATTTGGCAGGTACATTGAAAGCTATCAAAGACAAGAATGTGGCAAATCATGTACACATAGTACACAGTAAACAAACACACAAAAACACACACGAGTAAGAGCTTGTATCCTCTGTACCCATGTAACAAAACTAATGATAAGACCACCACAGCTTTGAAGCAATGGCAATGTAACTGCTAAAGCACTGTTAGAAAAAATGTGTTATTTGTTATTAAAGCAGCCACTTTGCATAATTTGTTTCACTGAAGTAATCTTCAGTCTGTAAAGCCACAGCAAATAACAAGTACTGACTGTTCTTATGACAACAAAATGTAGTAAGTTTAAAATTTTTGATAAGCCTCCACCGTATGCTTGTGTGCCATTGTAAATATTCACAGCATAGTCAAGACATGTTTTGAAACATAAATGTTCACGTAGCAGAGCACAGACTAATGAACAGTAATTCTGTGTAAGCATTTCCCAAGGTTTATGGATTTTCATGCAGTAAGGCTTGTTATGTATTCATGTAAAGAACAGAGAATTTTGACACTGCCTAGTCTTGCATTTCAAATCTTCTAAGAAAATGTGCAAACAAAACAGGCAGCAGTTTAGAGCATGAATCCAGTTACAAAGTACAAAGTTTAAATAAAATTATCTGATTTGCAAATTACTGAAGATGTCAAGTTTAAGGAAAACAGTACATTTTTACAGGTTAAATATTCACTGACATTATTCATAAGTGCTGAATTTGTTTTTTTTTTATTTCTAAAAACAAAAGAGCAATGGTTCTGTGGTTCCATTACTTATCATCAGTCCTTTTAACTGTATATTACCATTTTTGTATTACTGAAATTGTTCTCATAAGCTACATTTATAACAATGTGTTTACAGTTCGGGATCAGATTTATATTATTCTGTCTCACGTAGAACACTAAAAACACAAGCAAACAAATACTTAAGAAGCTTATACAACAAAAGTGATACACCAGTAAAATCTATATTCCGCCACTTTCAATTTTAACGTAATTAAAGGTAAATGGAGAAACTGTGAACCTGTCTTTTCTTTTGTTTTATATTTTCTAAATTCAGCAGTCAAGCATGCTATAGACCTTAACTAGTCTTGACATATCATCTTCACCTATTTAATGCAACTTCAAGAAACAAATGAGATTTCAGGCAATCAGAAAGCACAGGTCACCTAGAGCAATTTAGAAAACCAGTGCAGCTAATGGTGATTTTTAACTACAAAGCATGATTACATCTCTCAAGGTCTGTATGAAGGAATGTGATTGCTAATAAGAAAACAAATGCAATTTGCAGCATTTGTAATGTGGCATACTTAAAAAAAAAACAGATAAATTACATGTAGTCAGGAATTAGCATCTTGCTTAAATCGAAGATGGTATACCAGCCGTGTGTGTGTGTGTGTGTGTGTGTGTGTGTGTGTGTGTGTGGGGGGCGGGGGTTATTCTAATTGTAGTACGTTTACACTTTTTTTGTATGCTAGCTGTGGTCTTGCATCCCCTATATATCTCTATCTATGTAGATCAAAAAAGATGGGCATCAAGTTAAAATTAATACCCCAATTAAATGACAGTCAATATGAACAGTGCAGATGTCACTTTTGTTACTATTCACTATGCATTCCACCTGAATAGCTAAACCTCAGGTTTATGCCTACATCGCATAGTTGACTCTGTAGTATGTGATGTTATACGGAATGGTGTGCATTACTGAAGTTCAAAAGCATTAAACAATGCAAGGTGTCATACATGAATTAAGTACTACTTTCTGTAATCAAATCACTTAGTCATCCATTTTCTCACATTCATTAGCTCAATTCCAAGATCAGGAAATCAGTTATAGAGCCACTCCGCATGTTGTTGAAATACTCTTTGGATTACACAGACAGCTACCAAAGATTAGGCCACATAAGAAGCTCAAGCATATTAAAACATCAGTCGATAAAACAATACTCCACATCAGCAACATTGTCAACAGTTGTAGGCAGTTATGCCTGCACTGCTGAGTGCTTACAGAGATCTTCCCCCTGCAGTGTTAAACAACTGCCATTAATGCATAACACAGTTAGCCTTTTAGAAGCTAAACAACAGCATTTCATTGCATTCAGTCACAAATATGACTAATTCATGTTCCTTTTTGCAATCTTGGCACTTGTGGCATATAAAGAACACTGAAAAATCATTTTTTGTCCAGTTAAAATATACAAAATAAGTTGCTTTCTCTTCTGAATTCTGTGTTTTACTACTGTATCAAGAAATTGTCAAAATATTTCCCTAATTTCTTCCCTAAATGTGTCATGATACAATATAGATGACATTAGTCAGAATAACCATTCATTTCTTTTTCCACACATTTGGTATACTAATTTATGAAAGCAACTTTACTAGAATACCAAACATGTTTTTTTACAGGGAAGTCATGAAACTCAGAGAAATAATAAAACAACAGTAATGCAGTAGAATAAAACATGCATAATAGTGCAAACATTAATACTTCATTACCAATGTGTCACAGACTCTGCTGACAATCAAAAGCATGTTTTAAAGAAGGAATTTATACAGAATGCACAAGTAAGATACTGGAGAGAAAATCTACTATAAGATACATGCAGCAATGCCTATGCCAGTGAGAAGTACTAGTAGTTTATAATGAGTTATACTCAGTTATTTGAAACTAAAAGAAAAAAGTAAGTCTGGTATGCAGGTCAAATTACTACATCCAAGCAACTGTGGACTACAAATGATAGTTTCAGCTCCTGCTAGATCTAAGAACTTGCATGCCTCTCAGCTTTCCAGAATTTAGCAAAATGCCCAAATTTTTACCTCATATTTTTAGTCTGTTCCTTATAAAATATAAGATCTGATGTCATTTTTATTCATTCCTCAATGAATAGGTTCATATCTGAACCTCAGATCTGACTAGGCCACTTTCTAAAGATTATAGGATCCGACTATTGAGCTACTTCCTTAGCCATAATGTCCTTGACAACTACAATACCTCAGATTTCTTTTGCTGCTCTTCAAGATGGTCAGGATTGCGATTGTTCAAGCTCATTCTGGGATTTTGTGAGTGAACAGTTTGCTATTTTTGTTACCTTTTTCAGCTCTTTCTTAGTTAATTAAACTCCCTTATCATCAATAACCTTCTCTGCCGAGGTTTTGGTGTTTTTCTACTGCCATTGTTGGCAGTCCGTTCTTCTCGCTCTATACCGTTAGGTAATTTTGTTCTAATACCATTGTTGGTAGTTATTACTTTTCTTCCCTCTCCTTCCTGTTTCCTTCTTTAAAAAAAAATATATATATTTTCTTAAATTTGTCTGTGTTTACCAGTATGTCTGATAAGCTGACTGGATTTAAAAAAATGCACTTCCTGTGGGCATAAGATCCCCAGTTCTGATGCACACAGGCAGTGTGTTTATTGTTTGGACCCAGTACATCTGGACACTGCTTGTTCCATAAGTGCTGCCTTTAATGCTAAAGCAATAAGTGACAGGAAGAATAAACTTATTTTGAAAGGCCTCCTTGCTGCTTCAGCGCCATCTTCAGGAATTTCTTTGGGAGCTAAAACCCCCTCTCAGAAATAGAAGGAACCTAGGGAGCACCATAAACGCTCACCTGCCCAATCTCCAGAGTCTACAGCTCCTTTAGAGCTACCAAAGAAGGTATCTAAGACCGCAAATCTGAAAAATCTGATACTGTCTACTGTTTCAACTCCTCAAGCCCGTCCTCTGAAGTTTTCTCCCGACTCAGTCTCCCTGTGATTAAAGTCTCCCTCTTTTTGCAAGAGACTTCCAAGAAGCTGTCAGGACTACCTTCTACATCCTTTTCCATTAGGTATTTCTGTAATCTGTCTGAGTCAGAATTGGATAAGATGATGAGGAAATTCTCAGAACAGAGATCCAGATGGGGGTTTTGCCAGCACTGTCTCCCATTGGATCTGTGAGCCTCCAACCTTCTTTCCAACCTATAATTGCTCCTTCTCTGATCTGACCAGCCATTTCAGAGTCCTTGGATCTGAGAGCCTTGAGAGTCAAACCATCTGATCCAAAGGTTATTTCATCTTTGACTCTGGTTACTTCCCTGATCCAATCAGCTCAGACACTGTGGGAGCAAGACAGCTTTTGGAACCAAAGCATTGACTTCAGATCCGAGAGGTTGACTTCTACTCCAAAGTTTTGGAAGACATCACTTCCTATCAGAGCTTTAGAGCTGGATAGCTCAGCTCTGACTCCTCCTTCAGAGTGGAGGGTTGGGAGGGCTTAGTGGTTGTCTGCTCCGGAAGCCTCTGCTCTAGTGGGATTGTCCTCAACTTCTCCAGGTCCCTCTACATTTGAGGTGGTGGAGAGGGCATTGTCTCAACCCAGAGTAGATTTGACTCATCCTTCTTTGAATCCATGCCATATTCCCTCTTTAGATCCTGTGTGCATGTCCTCACATCCTGCACCTCAGAGACATAGCTGAGCTTCCATGTAGTTCCACCAGGGAACTCCCCATCTTTTCTGATACCTCCATGGAATATCTCACTGATGAGGTTCCTAAGAAGAAAGGCATGCAAGAGGAGGCACTTGGATTCCTCACAGGCATCCCTGACAAAAGGCACTGATTTTGATGAATGAAGGGTCCCCTAGATCTCCACCTGAAGATGTCTCATTTGAAGATATCTTAGAGATGCTTTGCCAGAAAGGCGGTTGGTCTTCCCAAACTGCTTCCCAGGAAGAATCAGTGTTCTTGGAAGCCTTCAAGTCTGGCCATTGTATGTCTTGGGTTATCTCCCTGTGGATGAGGTTATAGAATTTGTTTCCTGCAGGACATGGAAGGAACCTGACTCCCTGGAACCTATCCCCAATCTCCCCAAAAAAATCTTAAGCACCCCTGCTGATAGATAGTAGTGGATTAAAGGGATTCCTGTAAGATGCCATGTTGGTTGTAGCAGCCACCAAAAAGGAGCTTGCTGAATAAAGCTCCTCTCTCCATCCCCCCTAACAGGGATTCTAGGGATTTGAACAGGATTGGGAAGTGGGTGTATGAATCAGCAACATTTGCCCAGCAATTGCTGAATTACCTGACACATTTTACCAGATTTCAGAGAGACCTGATAAAGGAACTCTGTAATTCTGCCCCAGGGTCCATATCTGCAGAGGAAAAGAAGTCTTTTTACTCATACGTGGCTACCCTACAATCGATTACAAATGTATCCATGAGATTAATTTTCATGCTGTGGAAGGTACCTCAAGGGTGGCCAGTTCAGGCATAGCCATAAGGAGACATGCCTGGATGGGATTGTGTGATTTTGTGGAATCCTTCATGATATCAGACCTCAATGCTGCTTTTGATAGAGTATCCTTATTTGGCCTAACAGTGAAAGTGACTCTCTCCTACAGTGAACAGGACAGAAAGACCTTGTCTGCCATCAGAATCTGCTTTTATACCACACAGAGACATTTCTCCAGTAATCAACTCAGCAGTAAGAAAATGTGGTTCAGAAAATCCCAAGATCCTTTCCAGGAATCATGCAGGAGGAAAATAACTACAATAGTAGATGTCACCCATGTGGCAGAAGGGGACTGCAGAACCAAGGATCTCGAGATTCTTTCTCAGACAGATCTTTCCAGCATTCCTAAAAAGTTGCCCGACTGTCCCTCTCTGGATGCAGTCAAAGTTGTGCTTATCCTTGCACCAAAAATCTTGAATAACCATCACTAATGCCTCTTGGGTGCAAAGGATTATATCCATAAGATATTTCATTCCCCTTTCACAAATTCCTGTAAAAACAAGGAACATGCTCCTTGATGCTCAAGCCAATCAGAGGGAACCAGCAGCTCAAGAGATCAGAAGGTTGTTAGACAAAACAGTCATCCAAGAGGTCCCTACAGACGAAACAAGATATAGAAGTTCTTTTTAGTGCTAAAAAAGACAGGGGACCTCATGCCTAGCTTGGATCTCAGTTATCTGAACAAGTTTGTAAAGGATTTCAAATTCCAGATGGTCACGATTCACTACATTCTGCCTCTCCTTCAGAAGAATGACTGGTTGTGCTCAAGCAATCTTCAAGATGTGTACTATCACATCAAAATGAGCAGGCAATCTTGAAGTTACCTACTCTTCTGACTGGGAGCCAGTCATTATCAGTTCAGAGCCCTGCCCTTTGGGCTCACCACAGCACACAGGGTGTTCACCAAATGCATAGCAGTAGTAGCAGCTCACCTGAGACTGCTTGGATTCAGAGCGTTTCTCTGTTTAGAAAATTTGCTCCTTCCTGCACTGACCAGGCATCTACTAGTAAAAGCCAGGGATTATTTGCTTCAACTATCAATCTCACTAGGAATCACCATCAGCATCCACAAATCTCAACATCACCCAGTTCAAATTGTGGATATTATAGGGGCTCGCTTGGACACAGTAAATTACCTCACTGTTCTATCTCAAAACAGAGTTCTTCCATTGAAGACCCACATCAAACAGATTCACTCTACTCCTTCTCCTCCAGCAAAACTGGTCCTCAAAGCTCTAGGTTCAATAGCTGTGACAATAACTTTAATTCCCAAACATCTGAGATACTTCAGGTGAAGCTAACATTGGGTAAGACAGCTATTCAGGTTGTAGCCTGCTATAGGTCCCCAACCATGTCCCAGGATTCACACTTCACATTCCTAAGTACCCTGGAGAATATTAGGCTCCAACCTAACACTCTCATACTGGGCAACTTTAACTACCCCTCCATTAACAGGGAAAACTACTCATGTACCAATACACTTGCCCAATGCTTTCTGGAATTCATTAATTCCAATGCCCTGAACCAGCTCATTCTTACCCCCACTAGAGGTAGCAACATCTTTGACCTGGTCATTACAAACATTAGTGACCATTGATCTACACCAATAGTCAACTCCTACCTGTTTAGATCCGACCACATGCTAATCAACTTGGAAATCCAGCCCCCCCCCCCCGCAACAAAGGTAACCACCATGAAAAACTTCTCCAAAGCTAGCTTTGGGCTCATAAAAACAGAGGTGGCTAACTTCACGGCACCCATGCAAATGGAGAATAGTTGCATGACTGCCAAATCATACACCAATGCACTGTACAAACACATACACAAATGCATGGATCTTGCCATACCCAATAGAACTAAGATGATCTCCTCAAAAAAGGAAGCCAATCTGGTGGTCCCCTGCCATAAACAAACTCTACAACAGAAGGAGGAAACTGATGTGGAATAGGGTGAAGTCCCAAGACTGCAAGAACTCCCTTATCAGCCTCAACAAAATGTTGAGATCCCTCATCAAATCCTCTAAAGCTACCTATGAAAACAGAATTGCAGCAGATAGTAAAGATAACCACAAGGCCTTCTACAGTTATGTAAAGAATCTCCATGGCAATACCCAGATTTTCTCTGAACTACTGCACAATGGTACCTCCTATGCTGAGCCAACAGATATTGCAAATATACTAGCGGACAGATTCAGTGCTACCTTTACCCCTCTCCCCCAACAAAGGACCAATCATAATACTAGTAGATTGCCAGGCACCCAGTATTACTGCTGCACAGGTTAAAACAGCACTGTCCAAGGCTAAGAATACAGATTCTATTTGTTACATTACACAATACTTTGAAAATGAAGACAAATAGTTATTTCTCTCTTTCAGTGGTTTTTATTATCTACAGTACACACGTGCGGGAGCCTCATGGAAAGTACCAGGGAGACTCCCAGAACAAAGGAATAAACAAGCTTATATACTGGTGATATTGCTGACAGTACAAAAATATAAAAAGGAACCAATTAGGTCATTATACAGGACAATTAATCAATCAAAGGTTTATCCGTAAACATAAGACAATTCACATCATCATATCTCTGGGCAAAGAAAGAAAACCGGATGCACTTCCATAAAAGGCACATTTCCTGCTTTCAGGCAGACTCTTGTTTTTCAGTATTTTCTCATTGCTCAGAGTTCATTCAAAGTTCACAGTACACAGTACATTTTAATACATACAAACTGTCACATACTCAATTCCCTCAAACACATGCTTTGGCTGTTCATATTCTACAATCCCCCATTTGATGCTGTGTAAGCATCACCATTTAACCTGCCATACATTTGTCCCAATTCTAGCATAACCATGCTACTGGTCTTTTCATTATTAGAAGGCACTGCCATTTTATTATCTATATTCACAGCTGCAGGCATATAAAACTTAGGCACTTTCTTCACAGTTTTTGAAGACATTAATTTCAAGATCAGTGCTTTGATTAGGAATAAGACAAGAAAAGCAACTATTGCTAATTCTGCAATTAATAAGATCAACTTCAACAGTCCACCTCCCCAGCCTGAGAACAGGTTGGTTAACCATGTCCATGTTGGACTATTGGCCTCTTTGGCCTTCGAGAGTTCAGAAATTCTTTGAATCAGTTCAAGATGACTTTCAATTTTGTGCTGATTATCAGGAATAAACATACAGCACTCCCCTGGGATTAAAGCACAAGTTCCTCCTTTCGCCGCTAGGGTGAAATCGAGGGCCATACGGTTTTGGAGTACTACAGCTCTCATAGCAGTCAATTCATCAAGTCACTAGTTCTAAGAAAGAAAATGTAGCATTGCTTAATATTTCAAGCAATTTTGATAGCTTTCTCAGTTCCCAAATTGATTTCACTGCTCCGAATGATGGAATTATACCAGCCCATGATATGACGTCATCACCCAAGTTCATGTGAGACAGTCCTTTGGTGCTAGCGGGAGCTAAATCATGGTGATAGATCCATGAAGCCTCAACTTGACCTACAGGATTGGTAGGCTTCTTGGCCTCTGGAACATTCCGAATTTTCCCTTTAGGTAATGCAGACACATGTCGAATAGCTGGGACTAGGTAGCCCAGGAAGCAGCTGCCAGACCAGTTTTGTGGTAGCCATTTATATGCTTTTCTTCCACACACAAAATAACAATTTTCTATTTTAATGGTGATGTTGATAGGCTTGAAATGATCCCCGGCATCCTGCAGTCCTTGGAATATTTTCGAATAAACAGTTTCTATTTTCTGGGAAAAGTTAGCTGTAGAGTTTTTAACAAGTCTTTTTACATGTGAAAAATCTGTTCCACAACCTGAATTGTCTGCAGTGCAGTTATGTACCACTGTTTTGTTACAATGGCTCCACCCGACTCTCATTTTACCAAGTTTTTGAAAACACACAGTTCCGTTTTGGCAGAGGGACAACTGCAATGCTATCTTGTCCTTTGAAATAACATCTGATGTATCGCAGATCAAATTCATCCAGGTTTCATTAACCCCTAAAGGGGCTATATTTAGCATCAATCCCCCATGAACAGTAGGAATAGCAGTGCAAATCCAGCAGTCCGAGATACTGAGGGATGACGCATAAGCGTATTTAATGGCTTGGTAGGTGCTGAAAGGTGGATGCCATGCAGCATGTTTGGCATGAGGCATAGTTGGTGTAGGAAATAGAAATGGCCACAGTAAAAATATCAAAATGACAAGAATAACCACCAAAATAATTGTGCAGTACCTTTGTGGAAATGGTGGTTGCACCTGTATTGAGTCGGGAGGATGAGGTTGTCCAAATGGATAAACATCAGGCATTGTCAGGTGCTGGCACAGTATGACTTTGAGTACGAGTAGCAATAGGTGGAGAATCAGGAGTAGCAAAAGGTAGAGGTTGTTGACCTTCCGATGGGATGACCTTCTTAATGTGCGATATGTGAATCCAGGTGGGTGAGCCTTGTAGTCGAACCGCTGACGATGTCGTCAGTAGAACCAAGAAGGGCCCCTTCCAGTGTGGTTGAAGTGCTGTTTTTCGAGAGAATGACTTGATGTACACCCAATCTCCTGGTTGTAGCGCCGAGGACAGGAAAGGATCAGGGATATGCTGAGCCGCTGCTACATGGCGATGATGAAACTGTAAAAAAGAAACAAGAGAAGTGCAATACCTAAGAATATCATGATCAAATGCATCATACTCAGAAAAGGGTGGTGGTGGAGTCGTGGGCATACGCATAGGGCGACCCATAAGGTTTTCATGAGGAGAAAGACCTTTAGTAGGATGTACTTGCATTCTCATAGAGAGTAGGGCTAACGGTAGGGCCTGTACCCAAGTGAGGCCCGTTTCAGTAGTAATTTTAGCTAGTCTGGTTTTCAAAGTCTGATTCATGCGTTCAATAATACCTGATGCCTGTGGTCTATATGGACAATTAAATTTTAGAGTGATGCCTAACATTTTACACAGTGAATCAATTAACTGAGCAGTAAAATGTGTTCCACGATCTGAATATATTTGACAGGGAACACCAAAACGAGGTATCAATTCATAACAAAGTTTCTTAGCAACTGAAATAGCATCATTCTTAGTGCATGGGTAGGCTTCTAACCACCCAGAGAAAAACATCAACAGCAGTTAAAACATATTTGAAACGAGCACAAGGCGGAAGTTCAATAAAATTCCATTGCAAAGTGCAAAATGGTCCCAGTGGTTTTGGCAGTGGTTGTGTGGGAGTCATAGTGCCTTTTGAAATGCTATACTGTAAAACAAGTGGAGCACATGCTCAAAAAATGCTGTACAGAAGCAGAAAGTCCTGGGGCAAACCAATCCTTTTGGATTTGTTTTATTAGCACTTGTACCCCAATATGAGCTGGCAAGTAATATGCTTTAATAAGAGAATTTAACATGGACATTCGGCAGACCAGTCTGCCATCTGGATGTTGCCAAATGAGATCAGAGCATTTAAAACAACCTTGAGCCAGCCATGGTTTTCTTTCTGATTCTGGAGCTTCTTCCTGTAAAGCTTTCAACACTGTGGTATCAAAAGTAACTATTGGTTGCAAAGGCTGCAAAAAATGTCCCTGAACAGTTTGTGAGAGAGCAGCCTGTTTAGCAGCCCAGTCAGCTAAATTATTGCCCTTAGTTTCAAAAGAGTCATTAGATTGATGGGCTGCACATTTAACAACAACAAGTTCAGATGGTAACAATAAGTCCTGTAACAAGTTATTAATATAAAAATGGTTTTTAACGGGTGATCTGGAAGAAGTTAAAAACCCTCGTTCCTTCCATAGTATACCAAAATCATGAACAACACCATGGGCATAACGGGAGTCAGTATATATAGTAACAGACTTGTCCTTAGCTATTTTGCATGCATTCGATAATGCCACTAGTTCCGCAGCCTGTGTGGAAGTGCCTGGGGGTGATTGTGCTGACCTTAAAACTTCAGTCAGAGTACAGACTGACCAAGCTGCTTGGAATTCTCCGGAGTTTGTTCGTAAGCAGGATCTATCCACAAATTGAACCAAATCAGGATTTTGCAAAGGAGTGTCATACAAGTGTAACCTAGGAGAAAGAACAGAGTTAACTACAAGCACACAATCATGTGGTTTGCCCTCATCCAATGTTGGTATTAAAGATGCAGGGTTCAGTGGTGGGCAGCGTATGACTTGCAGGGTGGGATTATTTATTAAACTTAATTCATATTTAGTAAGACGTGCATTTGAAAGATACTGTGTTTTTACTTTCAAAAGTAACACTTGAACTGCATGTGGGACTGCTAGTATAGTATCATGTCCCAGGGTTAGTGGAGCTGCCATGTCAACCAAGACAGCAGTGGCTGCCATGGCCCTTAAGCAACCTGGGTAACCAGAGGTAACCGGATCTAGTTGAGTGCTGTAGTAAGCAAAAGGCCAGTAGCCTCCAGTGCGTTGTTGGGCTAAGAGACCCAAGGCAGTTTTGTTTCGCTCACAGCAAAAGAAAACAAATGGTTTGGAATAATCTGGCAACCCTAAGGCAGGAAGATTTACCAAGGCTGTCTTGATAGCCTGAAAAGCCTCATCGTTTTGTGATGTCCCGGGTAAAGGTTCCATAATATCCTTTTTTAGGAGTTGTAACAGGGGGGGGCCAAAATTTCCAAAAAATTAGATACCCACTGTCTGCAGTATCCTGCTAGGACAAGGAATCCTCGAAGCTGCCTCTGAGTTACAGCGCATGGGGCCTTTTGAATAGAAGTTATATGATTTGGGAGAATTTGACGAGAACCCATTGTAATAATATGTCCCAAATACTGCACCTTTTCCTGACAGAATTGTAATTTTGATTTATTTACTTTAAACCCTCGTGTAGCCAAAACGTTTAACACTAGAAGGGAATCTTCCCTACATGAGTTACTGTCTGGCGAAGCTATAAGAATATCGTCCACATATTGGACTAGAACTGAACGTGATGGTAGTTGCAGATCCTGTCTATGCATCTCTCTAGAAAATAAGGTTGGGGATTCTACATATCCTTGGGGCAATCGAGTCCAAGTATACTGCTGTCCTTTGTAGGTAAATGCAAACAAATACTGACTATCGGGACGTACTGGAATAGAGAAAAAGGCTGATGAAATATCTATTACCATAAAACATTTTGCAGTAGGTGGAATACAGCTCAAAATAGTAGCTGGGTTTGATACAATTGGGAAAATAGGCAAAACAGCTTTATTAACTTCCCGCAAGTCTTGCACAAACCTGTAAGCTTGTTTGCCAGGTTTTTTCACCAGTAATATTGGGGTGTTACATGGGCTGGTGGTGGGTACTATGATCCCTTGCTGTTCTAATGCAGAAATAACAGGGGCAATACCAGATATCGCCTCAGCTGTCAAAGAGTACTGTTGTACTTGCAGTAACCTTGCACCCGGTTTTAGGGTTATTTTTACAGTAGTAGCTGAGGTCAGAAACCCTACATCATTGTCATGAGTAGTCCACAGGTGAGAGGGTAAGGAATGTAAATACTCGTTTCTGTCAGAAGTTGGCTGGATACACATCATCTGTAAAATGATGGAGTCATCTAAAGCTGCCAGGGTACTATCCTGTTGGTCTGAAGGTACTTGGAGATAAGCTCCATCAGCTGTGCAAAAAATGGTGGCCCCCATTTTGCATAGCAAGTCTCTTCCTAAGAGATTTAAAGGTGCTGACGGTCCTACTAAGAATGCATGGTTATCCTGCAGAGGTCCCAAAGTTACTGGGACTGGAACAGTTTTGGAATAATCAATAGGTATACCAGAGACACCCACCCCTCTAGTTATTTTTTTCGGAGAGGGGAACATTCATGGCTGCTTTGCCAGCTAGCATGGATTTAGCCACTCCGGTATCAATTAAAAATGGATAGGTTTTATTTTTAACCAGTAACATAACATGTGGTCCATCCTGATCCACAGGAATAAAAGGACACAATTGCTGTTGTTTCTGTTCAGAGAACCTTCATTGTGGTTGCTGTTGATTTGACGGCATTCAGCTAGAATTCCACTGTTGCGACGTATCGGTGTATGGTGCAGGTTGCTCATCCAAATATGGACACTCATTTTTCCAATGGCCAGGTTGGCCACAATTGAAGCACTCTGTCTGATTAGTAGAGTTCTGGGGTGGAGCCGACTGTGTTCCCTGCCAGTTTTGTCTATTTTGATTTACTGCTCCTTGGCGTCCACCCCTCCCTCGTCCTCTACCCCACTGACCAAAAGCGCTACACATTTGGATTTGTGCTTTGACTAATTTCTCCTGTAAATCCTTCTTTTCTTTAGCTAGATTGTCAGATAGGTATTGTTCCTGTTGGACTAACTCATGTAGGCCCAAACTAGGCCAGTTTAAACACATTTCCTTTAACTTGTCCCTCACCTGAGGCAGCTGACAGCCCGCTTTGTGCTGGTCCCTCGGTGGGCTCTGGGTATTCGGATTATCCCTCAAAGGCATCAGTGAGTCAATTTAAGTATTTGTCTATAGGTTCATCCTATTTCTGTATGACTGATTTAATTTTCGACCAATTAGGGGTAGGTGGCACTATTAAAGTGATAGCATCAACTATACATTGCCTAACCGCTTCATATCCATTCTCCCCTTGTGTGTTGTGCTTCAGTATTGGGGTAGGAACATTAGCATGATCCCAGATACGTTTCATGAGATCAGCTGGGACAGCATATTGGAGGACAGCTCTAACCTCTTCTATGGTAGGATTTTGCAAACAGATATGTCCTGCCAATACACGTTGAAACTTTGCTGGGTTATTGCAAATAGGCAGAAGTGATTTAGTGATCGCTTGAATATCAACTGCTGACCACGCCCTAGGTATCACTACAGTAGCCGGTTGTCCCACATCTCTAGCATTTGCTGGGTTTGGGACTTCTCTCAGTGGGAATACTCCCTCTTCATCTGATGGGCTAGTGCCCAATTCAGAGTCAGAATCTGGATTAGATTTGTCCAGACCACTGTAGTTGTCTTTGTCTTCAATTACAATTGGACACTGTTTGTAAATTTTACCCTTGTGTAAATATACGGCTTTTTTATTGTAATATTTTTTCGACTGGCTAGACCTAGGGTCAAAAAGCATTTGTGCTTTTCTTTTCTGCTGTTTTTTTGTCTTCGAACAGGTTAGTCTAGGTGATGGTTTACCTGTATCTGTTTGGTCAGGTTGATCTATAAGCGGTCTGCTAGGCTGATCTCCAATTGCCTGAGTTCCACTTCCAGAGTTGAGTGCAGTCTGCTCTTCTCCCTGCTGGCCTTTGCCCTCTGTTGTGGAGCTCACTGCTCCATCTTGAACCTGTGAAGGCTGATATTGTGGTGGAGGGGCCATAGGGGGTGGGGGGAACCAGGAGTTATCATCTTCAGATGATTCAGTTATTTGTAATTTACTTAATTCTTGTACAGGATATAATCCCTTAAAGGGTGGTTCCTTTAAGCGTTTACCATTTGCTACATCTAGATTACTCACAGTATGTCGCAGTTCCTTTATCTGCTCTTTTAGTTTCTTTTGAATGTCCTTAAGACTACTAACGACCGAGTCCTTTTCCCTTTCTTTAGCTTGACACATCCAATCATTAAAAGCTGCCCAGCACAACCCTCTGATATTCTTCCTTTCTTTTTCAATTTTTTTTGTAAATTAGTCAATATGTCTTTATTAAAACTACCATTTTCAGGAAAAGCAAGATCGCCGTCATTTTTAGTAAGGGCGATCCACTGATTTAAAAACATACAACTGTCCCGGGACACACGATAAAACATATAACCAGCTGATGAACCTCTTTCTGGCTCAGTTATTTTTCCCGCACTCGTTCCCATTTTCACTCAATAAACTATACTTGTTTAACACAGGTTTAGCTAAGGCGTTATATAAACGTCTTGTTACCCCACTATCATTCCTCCTTTCATATGTATGTCACCAGTATTTCCGAATTAACCCACACTCATACTGCACATTTAATAGCAGAAGAGAAATGCATGCCACTTACCTCAAAACAACTGAATGAGAGAAATCATATCTTTTTCTGCATAAAAAAAAATTCAAATCTTTAAGGCAGGCAAATACAGAGAGATGAAAGAAATACTGCAGAAACAGAAAATTCTGTTATGGGCCCTTTCATTAGCAATATTTCATCCACTTCCTGACTGCTGCAGCTTGTTCTCAATTCAGATCCGAGTAAATGGCACCAATTGTTACGTTACACAATACTTTGAAATGAAGACAAATAGTTCTTTCTCTCTTTCAGTGGTTTTTATTATCTACAGTACACACGTGTGGGAGCCTCATGGAAAGTACCAGGGAGACTCCCAGAACAAAGGAATAAACAAGCTTATATACTGGTGATATTGCTGACAGTACAAAAATATAAAAAGGAACCAATTAGGTCATTATACAGGGCAATTAACCAATCAAAGGTTTACCGTAAACATAAGACAATTCACATCATCATATCTCTGGGCAAAGAAACAAAATCGGATGCACTTCCATAAAAGGCATATTTCCTGCTTTCAGGCAGACTCTTGTTTTTCAGTATTTTCTCATTGCTCAGAGTTCATTCAAAGTTCGCAGTACATAGTACATTTTAATACATACAAACTGTCACATACTCAGTTCCCTCAAACACATGCTTTGGCTGTTCATATTCTACATATGGGACCTGACAGTATACCTGGCATTGAGCTACATGAACTACAGAGTGAACTGGCACCTCACCGGTGTGCCCTGTTCAATCACAGCCTCACCTCAAGCTTTGTCCCTACCGAATGGTGCACTGCTACAGTCATCCCTCTCCATAAAAGAGGAGCGACTACAGACCCCAGGAGTCTGATATGCAAAGCTATGGAACGCACCATCATGGACCTAATAAACAAGGATACAGGGAATCTCCAAACTCTGGATCCTACACAGTTTGGTTTTGTGAAGGGTAGATCTTGGTTGATTTCTTTGAGTTAGTCACCAGAACTGTGGATGAAGGTAAGGTGGTTCATCCAGCCTCCCATGATCTGGCCAAGGCCTTTGATACCATTCCCCACTCAGGAATCATAGAAAAACTTACTAAGCTAGGCATCAACCCCTATATCACTAGGTGGGTTGCAAACTGGCTCACAGATAGAACTGATAGTGTAAACGTAGCTAACTCCAAGTCAGACTGCTGACGAGTCACGAGTGGAGTCCCACAGGGTTCAGTCCTGGGTCCTCTCCTGTGTGGTATCTACTTCTCTGAAGTCCAGGTCAACATGAAGAGACTCTGGCTGACAAAGTTCACAGATGATTGCAAGTTGGGAGCTATTATTAACTCCCCTAGTGATGTTGACATCCTACAGAAAGGCAGAAAGGCCTCAGTGAGACCAACGACTGGTGTCAGAACAATGGCCTTAAGCTCACTGACAAAAAATGTGTCTTCATCCTCTTTGGGAAAAACCCAGTTCCCTTGAATTACCATATTGATGGTAGTCCACTGAACACAGAAGGTGTTATAAGAGATCTGGGAACACAGGTTGACAGCAGCCTCTCTTTTGACCACCACGTTGCCACTGTGGTCAGAATGTCCTTCTATGATGGCACATCTCATTACTAAGGGTTTTGCATTCAGGAAAAAAGAGGTCATTGTCTCCCTCTACTCTTCCCTCATTAGATCAGTCATCGAGTACAATGCCCCACTTGGCATGTACCTCAATAGACACCTGAAACAACTGGAGAGGCCACAAAAGTACCTCACAAAGAGGATCCTAGGCCTTAAACACATTCTATATGGACAGACTCAAAAAACTCCAACTATTCTCTGTCTCATATCACCTACTTAGAGGTGATCTCTGCTTGACTTACAAAGCCATGTCTGATCCAGCTCTGTTAGAAATGCTATATCTAAAGAAATCCCAATCCCTCCGCACCACATGCTCCAGAGACATCACCCTCATTACCACAACCAACAGAACATGCTGGAGGGACAGGTTCATAACCCAGAGACTTTGCATGCTATGGAATAGACTTCCTATACATGTCAAGCAGAGCACCTCATTGGCCCTCTTCAAGAGAAATCCTGATGAGTGGATGGGAAATAGAAAATTCACTCCAGTGGCTCTACTTGACAGAGGCACTAGGAACTAAGGTTGGGTGGCACGATGCCAGGGTAATCCTATGGGCTAGGCTTGTAAAGGCTCCAGGGCCATTAGCCAAGTACACATTATGAACCTATGCACATATGAACCTATGCAAATTCTTCAATGTACCCTGGCAGTGCAATGTTCTTTTCATCATCATCCCTTAAAACATCCAATAAAATTGTCTCAGACTTGCAGAAAGTCCCTTCTTGGTGAATTTACTCCGAGGAGATTGATCAAGGTCGTCCATTTATCCTTCATCCCTCCAGTGCCACGTTGACTACAGATGCCTCCCAGTTGGGATGGGTGGATCTTACTTGGTACGGACTGTTCAAGACAAATGGTCCCCACAACAGACCAATTTGCATGTCAGTGTCTTATAGGTGAGAGCAGTACTTCTAGCTTTGCATGCCTTTAAGAGATTTCTCCCTCTATGGACTATTGCAATACTAACAGACAACATGTCAATAGTCTGGTACATCAACAAACAGGGAGGAACCAGATCCTACCTCCTTTGTCGAAAAGCAATGAGAGTATGGTGATGCACATTCCAGGGATCTCTAACATTCCAGCAGACAAACTCAGTAAGGCCATCCTCATGCCTCATGAGTGGTTTCTCAACCAATTAGTGGTGAAAAAGATCTTCCTCAAGTAGGTCAACCTTGCTGTAACATATTTGCATCTCCCCAAAACAACAAATGCAGCAAGATGTTTGCCCTGATCCCATCTCAGGGACATTCACTGAGAGATGCACTAGTCAATGTTTGGCCCTCGGGTTTCCTTTATGTTTATCTGGCCCTGCCTTTCATCCCCAAGTTTCATCAGAATGTACTTTGGTTGAAGAGCACAGTAATCCTCATTGCATCCTTCTGGCCTCAACATCTATGGTTCCCCTTTCTTTGGTCTTACCTAGTATGTCCTCCTTGGATGCTGGATCCCAGTCCAGGCCTCCTATCTCACCCATCAGGGCAGATTCACCAGGACATTACAGGCCTCAAGCTGACTGCATGGTTACTCCAATTCTAATGATTGGTAGATATTTCAGGTTTTCCTCCCCCGTTCGAAAAATCCTAGTTTCTTCTCATAAACCTTTTACTTGGAGAATTTACAAAGGTAAATGGAAAAGGTTTTCCTTTTGTGCTCATCAGAGAGCATTAGATCTCTTTACCACCCTGATTCCAGCTGATGTTCTTCGTGTTTCACTGGCAGTCATCACATTTGGGTTATCTGCCTGCAGATAGCCCTCAGCCGGCCTGAATACCAGAGTCTTCAGATTTCTGCATCGGATACTGTCTCTTCTTCCATGATGTCAGGTCATCAGGGTATAAAACATGCAGCTGACGCCATTATATCAGTCTTTCTTGCCGTGCGGTGCCTGAAGCAGAAGCAGTTCACAAGTGCCGGTCTGCCGTCTCCTGAAATTTTCATTTTCGAGTTTCAGACCCAAAGTCTTCAAAAAAGATAAGTACCACATTGGGATCCTTTTTCTTGCTCTAACTGATGTCAGTAAAAGTTAACAATTGTCTTACCTGTGGAAAGCAAATACCTCATAGAGATTTCCATTTGTACTGCATCTCCTGTTTAGGCCCAGACCATGACGTCCCTCGCTGTCAGTTTTGTGCCTTGTTCAACACCTGAACTATTCATCGTTGGGCTATTTTTGCAGGCAATTCCTTTCGTACTCGATCTGTGTACTCCAAAATGGCTTCATTAAGCCATTCAACTACTGATCTTCTGAAAAAACATAAGGATAAAGAAAGAGACAGACTGCATAGGTCCAAAACTGCCGATGATGCTTCCGTTAAGCTAGTCGCCAGTCCGCTGCTACTCAGTGAGGCACTTTTGCAGCCCCTGATACCCACTACATCAGATTCGCAGACCTCTACTGAGACCCATTTGGAGTCCGGTATGCCGCAAGATGCTTCTTCAACTATGGAAGCTGCTGATGTCTTTACCTTGGATGAGTCTGGAGCCGCTGTGCAGGCACCGGCTTCTGAGGGTGCATTCAAGCATATAGACATACATATTAAACTGAAGCCATCGTTTTCATCCAGGCCAAAAACTCGTACTACGCCTAGAAAACTGACAACCAAACCATAGGCTCAGGCCCATATGCCTCACGAATAAATGCTTAGAATGGCTGAAGACCTTATTACCTTAATTGGGGAAGCCAGCCTTCCCCCTCTAACAGACCTAGAACTGATTTTTTTTTCTGATTCTTCTGATCAGGAATCTGATATTTCTGCTCCTTCTGATTACCAGGATTTGCCCTTATCTACTTATGAGGATTCTGATGCAGAGGATTCTATTCCCACTGCTTCCCCTCCAGAAGATCTTTCTTTTGGTGAAACCTTGCATAGTCTTAGGGAGCATTTCTGCTGGGAAAGCCAGGATTATTCTGAGTCCAAAAAGAGACTTAGGGAATTCTTACTCCTGCCTCAACACAGGCCTGTAGCTATCCCTCCTGTTCTTGACATTGTAGATGATGCTTTCTTGGAATCTAGCCTTACCCTAGACACTTTACCTCCAGCTCCCAGAAAACCTGACAGGTACTACAGAGTACCTGACTCTCACAAGTTCCTCTTCAAGAATCCTTCTGCGCATCCAGAGACTATTTCCAAAGGATCAAAAGGCATTAAGGCTACTGCTGCCAAAAATCCTAACCCTTCTGATAGAGATTCTAGAGCCTTAGACAGATGGGATAAGAAGGTATACACTTCTGCTACTTTGGCCATTAGGGCTTTAAATTGCCAGTTTCATATGTTAAAGTATCAGCAGCATGTTATGGGACTACTTATACAGAAAATTATGTTGATTCCTGACTGTGCTGAACACAAAGAATTGCAAGACGTAATGCATTCTGCAGAATAAGTTGATAAGCATACTTTGCAATGTGGTTTTGATGCTTTAGAAGCATCTTGCATGGCTGCTGTCACTGGATCTGTGCTTGAAGGCATGATTGGCCTAAGGAACAAAACTTGCCAAATCATGCTAAAGCTAAATTACTGGATGCTCCCTTAAACAAAGACAGCCTTTTTGGCAACAAAGCAGAAGAAGTCCTCAAAAGGATGGAGGAAAAAGCTAAATCTATGCAAACTGTTAAAGATTTCCTACAAGTACAGCCTCACAGATTCAGTAGGCATTGACCTTCAAAGAACTGGTCCTTTCCAGTCCCTTCCAGACCTTCTCAGTCCAAACTCAGGAACAGCAGACCACCTAGACTACAGTCTCAGGCTACGCACAGACCTAAGCAATGAGGGGGCTCCCTCTTCTAAAGCAGGGAGTAGTAAGCCACCCCCTACAGAAAAATGGTACAATGACAACCTTAACCCTTCCAAGCCCTACTCAACTACCTGCACCCTTAGTAGGAAAGCTTGCCCTGCATGCAAAAAAAATGGGAACTCATTACCCAGGACAAATGGGTTTTGAACATAGCCTCCCAAGGATACAGATTCCACTTTCACACACTACCAACCCCAAATGGTTGGCCAGACCTACCCCAAATCAATGGGTGGAGGCCCAACAGCAGGTTCTCTCTCACTTCTCAGTATCAGGGCTATTCTACCTGTCTCAGCAGAACAAAGGGGACAAGGTTTTTATTCAAGACTTTTCCTGGCACCCAGAAAAGACAACTCCTGACATCCTATCCTGGATCTCTCTATTCTCAACACCTTTCTGGTAGTTCCAAAATTCAAAATGCTAACTCTTCAACAGCTTCTTCCTATGTTAGCCAAGGATGCCTGGCTGGCAACCCTAGAATTAAACGAAGCTTACCTGCACATCCCAATAAGGGAATCTTGCAGGAAATGCCTACGCTTTATGGCAGGCTCCATGCACTATCAGTTCTCTGCACTTCCCTTTGGCTTATCCACTGCACCCAGTGTATTCACAAAGTGTCTAGCTCCAGCCATTGCATTTTGCAGGCAGAGAAATATTCAAATTTATCCATACTTGGACAATTGTCTGATTCAGGGAGAAAGCCAGGACTTGCTATTACAACACCTGGCATTCGTAAAGAAATTTCTACCCTCACTGGGGTACATCATCAACGAAAATTGTATTCCTGGGAGCAAACTTGAACACAACTTCCCAGATGGCATTCCTCACTCTGGAGAAACAAGTTTATTTGATAACCTACTTCAAACTATTGGCCACAAAACCCCAGCTATCTGCAAGGAAAATACTGCAAGCCCTGGGGTTCATTGGCTCTTGCATTCTACTAATTCCATATGCAAGACTGCATATGAGGAAACTCCAATGGTATCTAAAATGCCTATGGTGTCAACATTTTCAGGACCTGGAAACAATGATTTCTATCATTCCTTGTATGAAGACAGAGTTCCTTTGGTGGGCAGAGGCCTACTACCACAACAAGGGACTCCCTTTTACTCTACCCCCCTGCCACCCAAACCCTAACAACAGATGCATCAGACTATGCATGGGGGGCTCACATGGCAGGGCAGTGCATTCAGGGCAAATGGAACCAGAGACAGATGCACCTGTATATCAATGAAAAAGACATGTTAGCTGTACAGAATGCTCTGACAGCCTTCAAAGACTGTATTCCTCCAGGACAACTATTGGTAAAGACAGACAACACCACAGTTATACATAAACAAGCAGGGGGGAACCCACTCGTACCCTCTCTGCAGACTAGCCATGGCTCTGTGGAACACAGCCTTGAGCTACCAAGTACACCTACAAGCTCAATTCCTGCCAGGCAAAATAAATTCACTGGCAGACGACTTAAGCAGAAATCTCATGGACCCACATGAATAGAAACTAGAACCCAAAATATTCAACCTCTTGAGGAACAAATGGGGGACTCCAGAGGTAGACCTGTTTACTTCCCCTCATAACTACCAATTGAACAAATTCTGCACAAGAAATCCCCACAGTCAAGCTTGGAAAGTGGATGCCCTGTCCTTTACCTGGAAAAGCCTCTCGGTTTATGCCTTTCCCCCTCTGCCTCTCCTCTCAAAGGTTCTACTAAAGGTCAAACAGGACAACCCAGGGACAATACTGATTGCACCAGACTGGCCACGCCAGCACTGGTACCCACTCTTGCGCAGTATGACACTGCTGCAACAATGGCACCTGCCTCAGACCCCTTCCCTGCTGTCCTAGCAGGTGGGCCAAATTCTGCACCCTCAGCTTCAAACCCTGAACCTTACAGCCTGGCTAATTCCTTGAGCTCTCCTCTAGCATCCCTCAGTAAGCAGGTGCTGGATGTCATTCTGGAGGTAAGGAGGCCTAGTACTAGAAAATCCTATGCTGAAAATAGAAAAGATAGTGTTCCTGGAGCCAGGCTCAGGGGATGGGCACAACGGTGCCCAGCTTACCTCATATTCTACAGTACTTAACAGAAATACTTCACAAGGGCCTATCCTTCTCATCAATTAAAATTCATGCCTCTGCCATTTCAGCACATTATAATACTGAGCAACCGCTCTTCTCTCACCCCTTGCTAAAACAATTCCTTAGAGGGGCCAAAAATGTAAGAGCCCCCAGTAGAGCTCCCACTCCAGCCTGGGACCTTAACTTTGTATTGGAAAAACTCACCCCCCCCCCTTTGAGCCAGCTGCAATAGCAGAGTTGAAATTCCTTTCTTGGAAAACAGCCTTCCTTCTAGCCATCACTTCAGCAAAAAGAGTGTTTGAATTACAGGCCCTCATGGCAGTGGAACCCTTCATTATCTTCCATGCGGACAGGATTTCCCTCAGGACAAATCCTTTCTTTACGCCCAAGGTGGTGTTTAGTGTGGCCCTAAATTAGTCCATTCATTTGCCTACTTTTTTCCCTAATCCACAAAACAAAGGTGAATGAATACTGCACTCTCTGGACATTCACAGACAATTTAGATTTTACTTGGACAGGACTAAGCCTCTCAGAACATCTGAACAGCTGCTAGTTGGCTTTGCTGCAGGGGCAGAGGGGAAAGCCATTTCAAAGCAAACCATTTCCAAGTGGATAGCCCACTGCATTCATTTCTGCTACAAGCACCATGGAACACCTACCCCCACAGGGGATAAGATCTCATTCCACTAGGGCTGCATCTACGTCTGCTGCTTTTCTCAGAGGAATCCCTACCAGTGGCATCCTAGAAGCTGCTACCTAGAGCTCTGTACATACCTTCGCCAAGCATTACCACATGTCTATCTTTTCTAAATCCAGAGCTGGATTTGCCACTGTAGTCTTGCAGGGCTTAATAGCTGGCCCTAATGCCCTTTAACTTCCTCCTCCCTTCCTTAGCTTTGGGAATCAACCCAAATGTGATGACTGTAACAGTGAAACATGAAGAACATAGTACAGTTGTGTACACTTAATATAAATGTAGATGTTCGAGTGTATTCACTGTTGCAGTCCTGGTTACCCTCCCTCCAGCCCCTGACTTCTCTTGGCTCTACCTTTCCTTCTTGTTTGGTATATTTATGTTTTCTGGTGCATTTGCTTTTGATGGGGGTATACCATACCATATAATTGCTTTCTATTGTGGGGGCACCTGACATCTGGGGCAAGAAAAACTGATGTAATGGCATCAGCTGCATGTTTTATACCCCCGATGACCTGACGTCATGGAAGAAGAGACAGCATCCGACACAAAAATCCGAAGACTCTGGTATTCAGGACGGCTGAGGGCTATCTGCAGGCAGGTAACCCAAATGTGATGACTGCAACAGTGAATACACTCAAACATCTACATTTATAATAAGTGTACACAGCTGTACTTTCTAGATTTCCTCACCTCAATTTTTCAAGGAGGAGCAAGTTTTTCCCCTAATAAGGTTCAGTTAGCAGCCATCTTGAACTATCACATAGGAGATAATTATTCTCTTTTAGCATCATCTGAATTATGTAAGGCCTTTCTTAAGAGTACCTTTTTACTTAGACCTCCAATAAAGGATGCTAGTCCACCTTGAGACCTCACTATGGTTTTGCAAACCTTAGTTTTTTCTCTCTTTGAATCATCAGCTAAAGTAGATCTCAAGTTTCTTTCTTGGAAATCTGTCTTTCTGAGTATCTGAACTCCACTATCTTCCAAACCTCTGTATTTGGTATTTCACAAAGACAGGGTTACTTTGCACACAAATCCTTCCTTCTTACCAAACGTTGCCTCTGAATCCAATATCAATAAAGTCATCAATTTGCCAGTTTTCTTCCTCAATTTGAAAACAAAGAAGAATACACCCTTCATCTTCTTGATGTACATAGGCAGCTTCATTTTTACCTTCACAAGATCAAGGAATTTAGAAAAACTGATCAATTTTTGTCTCTTTTACTAGTAAAAATTTGAGAAGACCGATTACAAAGATTACACTGGCTACATGGATAATGACTTGTATTTCCTATGTTTATTCCTTGAGAGGTATAACCTTATCAAGATAGCCAAAAGCACATTCAATCAGTTCAATATCTACATCAGCTGTCTTTTGTGCTAGAGCCTCTACTGATGATATTTGTGCATCTGCCACTTGGTCTAATACTCATAACTTTATTGCATATTACAAATTGGACATCATCTCCAGAAAGAGAGGGTTCCATGGTGTTCCAGAACATCCTTCCATGAGAGCCATCCAAGGTTACTGCAGCTGGGAACTCTGTTCCTTTTATTCAGGGATAAATGAAAATGGCAGCATCAGATAAAGAGGTTATATACTCACCATAACATTTCAGTTGTGTTGTCCATTTTCATTCTTCCTCAAACCCCCCCCCCCCCCACTTCCCCCTGTCCATGACTTTGATAGATACCCAACAGAATTGTTGTTAGGAACCATAGTTCCTGTTTGAGCTCCTGATCTTTCAGCTGTTACTTTCCTGTCATACGATTGTTATTGTATTTTATAACTATAATGCATATAATAGCAGCAAACTTGATCTAAGGTATTGTAGTGATCAGGGGTATTATGGGTATGGCAGGAGCTCAAGAGTTGGATCCTAGAATCTTTAGAAAGTGGCTGAGTTGGGTCCGAGGCTCAGATGCAAACCCATTTATTGAGGAAGAATGAAAATGGACAACACAGATGGAATGTAATGGTGAGTACATAACTTATTTGTTTCATTGCAAATCATTGAGGATTGCATTTACTAAATAATGGAAGATATCGGTGTTTTAGACATCATATCCTTCAGAAAACCTGTTATTCTGGAACAAGTTTAGAACAGCAATATTTAAAATTTGCCCCTGATTTTGAGAATGTATCTCCCCATTATATTTAGCTGTTATATAGGTATTCAAATTGCACAAAGTGCATGTAACACATTGCAGACTCTAGTGGGAAAATTGGCTGAATAGTGCTAAACTTTCCATTTAGATTGGCTTCTGGCAGAATAGTTGCCTGATTACTTGAAAAGTATGGTAAGTAATTGCTGATAAGTTCAGAGATGTAATGAATGGATGGGAGTTGTACTTACTGGTTGGAAAACAGACCAGCTGGGAGAGATTTTCTCTGCATGTCATCTACTGACACTGTCTAAATAAAATTATAAATGATAGTAGAGTGTTTGATTTGTAAACAATACTGCCATGTTATCACATTTATTGCCAGAGTTCCTCTGTGTATACAGTAAAACAGCATGCATATATCTGTTTTACTTTACTCATTGGATGGGTGTACTGGTGGAGTGTGATTTTTTTGTCATGGTTAGGTTATAAGACAAAGAGAACAGGAGAGAAAACATGACAGCAATTCAAAAGTGCATATTTTCAGTAGAGGAGTTTAATGTAAATTTATTAGTAAACACATTGTCACTAAGTGGGCAAAAATGTGATGTGTATCTGGAAAAGGAAGGTAATGTATACAGGAACACTGATGTGCTACATTTGGTACCCATATTCAATACTAGGACAGGTAGGAGTATTATGAAAGAACATTAAGGAAAATGTGCATGCCACTTGGTGACTAGAAAGAAAATTATGTCTGCTGCCTTAGTTACTACATATGAAATAATATTCAGGATAGATGAGCTCCATCATTGTTGTTTGTTATATAGGTATTAAAACTGTGTAAAGTGCATGTAATACATTGCAGACCCTAGCAGGAAATGTGGCTGAATAGTGCTAAACTTTCCATTTAGACTGGCTTCTGGCAGAATAGTTGTCTGATTACTTGTATAGCTGTGAATGGCAAGTATGGAAATCTGCAGCCCGGGAAATTAAAGTTATCTATGCAATACGCTGCCGGTAATACTTTATCTAATTCAAGCCACAGGGAGGCACATCCTTTCTCAGCATACAATGAGCATATGGCAGGAAAGGATCCTGCTTGAAATATAAGACCATTACTGGATAAAAGCACACACCTAGATACACACCACCAACCTCATGGAAATGTGGGATGTCATCATTTCACCCCTCCAGATGTCTTTGAGATATGGAGGTGATCTGAGGCCTAAGCAAAAGCCAACTTGGGCAAACATATTCTAGTGTGGAGCTGAGCCAAAGAATCAAGCATCATGACATTTAAATGGAGAATAATAAGAGGCGGCTGTCCACAGAAGAAAAGCTTGGGAAGAATATGGAAATGTATGTAGCGCCCTGTTTACATTTTTTTTCATCAATGTGACAGTAATGTTTCACATAATTTCTTTATGCTAACCTCAAGACTAATCTTTATTTTCATCTGAAAAAGAGGTAATTGCCATTATTTATGCTTACCTATGCATTTAGTTATGCATGCTTCATAGAAAGGCTGGCATCATTAGAAGGGCCACAGTCTTATCGTGCTTTTCCCTGACTACCATCTATGTCTTGTGGATAGACTAATAAATGTTACTGTTTTAAAAATGCCAGAAACAAACAGTAATAATTAATTGCTGTTATTATGCAGCAGTGGGATCTCACCGTTTCCAGCCATTCAGCACTGCTCCTCCTGAAACAAATTTCCGCCATTTAATTTGCAGTTACATGGTTTCCCCACAGTTGCTGCACTAGCCACAAGCATGTGCATTTGATCATGCTAAAGATTTAAAGCTAGAGTCAGACATTTTATTATTAAGCTCTGCAGCATTAATTCATCAGCAGAGCATATGCTGAGGAAATATCTCTTGCTATCAACATGCCAAAAGGTCTACTTGACATAATACTATTTTGACAGGATATCAAATTAGAGCCAGATTCCTAATAACTAAAAAAATGATCATGAGACAATATAGAGGTATAATATTATCATTGTGCTTACCAATATAGCTAATATCACCATCTGAAACCACATCAGGAAGCAGTCTTTAATATATTAAAAGTTGTGGAAAACTAACTGTGTACACTCTGTAGCGCTGTTAAGTGTGCTTACAAGAGAATTGGCTGTCAAATGTTTACCAATTAAAAATGAAGCCTAATAATTATTTATTGAAATCCATCCACATATGAAACACGTTAATGTATCCTTTTCAGTGCTTTACCAAGGCTGTAACATACCTGCTGAGGATTCCTCAGTTACCCTCGTCTGTGCTGAAATGTTTCTGAATTGAAAGCAGAATTATCAGCTTGCTTTTCTTCTTGCTTTTTCTTCTCATTATAGAGTTGTGCACTGGTTTTCCACCTATTGTGAGTACACACTGCTCCTTCTTCCCCCAGTAAAAATGCATTTTCAGTTTTTTTTTTTTTTCTTAGAAATGGCAAAGAGTCATGTTAGATTTATTTTTAAATTGCAAAACATGCATAAAACTTCAGCAAAGACAAATGCATTGCCTATGTGCTAAGCATCAGAGTGCCCTCTGTTGACATCATTATAGGCAATTAATGCACCTTTCAGAGGTGACAGAATCTGCACTTATGATGTTAGGCCATATACATGCCTGGGTATTCTGTTACTGCTCCACAACCCTGCTAGTCATTGTTGCTTAGCTATTGTCTGGATGTTATTTGCACTAATTTTTAAAGGTGCTGAAAGCTGTGTTTCTTTAACTTTACTTTTATAGATATGCAAGTATTACTTTTAAGGAAGAAGAGGAGGATATTTTTTCTGGTTTAAATTGCACATCCAAGCAGATAAGAAACACTATCTACACCCTTTGACAGGAGAAATAAAGGCCACTTGCAAAGCGGAATGCATATGCACGTCTCTCCATTTGGTAATGCAACGACTCACCTTTGAAAGGAATCAGATGCAAAGATAGTTATTAAAGCCAAACATATTTTCTGTAAAGTGAGCTGTCATCTTTGTTAAGATAAGGATCTTGTTCAAAGGGTGGCCTAATGGTTAAGGTGTTTGCCTTACAAACACAAGATGCAGGGTTTGAGTCTCACAAGGGATAACTAGCTAGGCTTAAAATGACTTGCAAGAGCAGTTAGCCTAGTACTAATCTATGAACACTTGACACTTTTCATCTTCAGGAAGAGCTGTGGAGAATGTTGCTATATCACTATCAGTCAAAGTGTAAAGTCATCCCTTATTCACATCCACGTGAACAAAGGTTAGGGTTAAGTAGTCCAAAGTACCCTGTAACTACTTTACTGCACTTGACACATCAGTCCATACTTTGCTGACAGGAGACTGTTTTTGAGAATGTGCTTATAGGACTCTCCTTCTCTAACTTTCTGTTTTTATCTTGTTTAGATGTCCTGGTGGCTAGACTTTGAGAACCTCAGTGTGTAAAATGTTAAGAAAGATGATTGCTTACAAATATGTTCAAATGCTGAGAACTGTGCCTCAAGCATTTTGATATACCTCTCACATATGGGCAGGAAATATACTCTGTAAGCCTGAGGCAGTTTCTACTGTGTCTTAAAGATCAAGTTCATAAAAAGACAGTTTATCTAGAATCCACATTACTGTTGGCTGAATATTCAGTAGTCAGTGAAAAACAGGACAGTTTCTATTGTGTGATTATTGACTGTTTGCAGGGTACATTCTGCTATATACAGTGGACATCTACTGTTAATAGATCTTGTTTGAGGTGACTGGTTTTAGGGAGAGAAAATCAGCTGCACCTCTGCAGGCTACTACAAATATATTCAGCTATTTGTGAGTACAAAATGTATAAAAAGGACCAGTAGTCCAGGGAGGAATGGGGACAGAAAGGGTGATGGCATGGGGCTTATACTAACATAGCCCCTTTAGTTGGTTTTTGTCTCCCATTTCATTTTGCAGCAACAGAACTTTCTGTAATAATTCCCAAAATGTAAACAAAAACAATTACAAGATGCTATGCTCTCTATATTTGAAGGGTCAAAAACAGTGAACCGTTGGACTTTATTATGGGTTGTTGTGTAGGTAGGATTAAACATTGTCAGAGAGAGAGAAAGAAACATGAAAACTCACCCTTAAAATATAAAACTTCACGCTTAATGGATTTGAAGAATAATCATAATACAATGCAGACATAATTCAATCTATACAATCATCCATTTTCTGAACCAGTTTTCCAACACTTCAGGATCAGACATAACAGAACATTATTTGCATGATGTAGCATGACATAACATATTGTACTATGACAATAGCATAAAGCATTTTCGTTATGTTGTCTGAACACACTAAGGAGGAGGAACATATCCCTTTAAACTGTGACCATGAGGTATAACATTTAGTTATTAAACATGGTTTAACTCTCAGTAGCTCTCTCTATATATCTATATCTATCTATATATCTATATGTATCTATATGTATATATCTATCTATATGGTGACAATAATAAATATGTGAAATGTAGTAAACAGTGTGTGGGATGTTATTTATAGTTGCTTTGTAGTTTTCAATGTTTTGAGATTCGATGTTATGACTTTTAGATGTTTTGGAGTTTAGATGCTATGGTCTTGATGTTTTGAGTTTAGATGTTATGAGTAGTAGATACTTTGATAGGTAACTATATATATATATATATATATATATATATATATATATATATATATATATTTATTCATTCACTTGTTAAATGGGTAGGTGGTTGAGTCCGTAAACCCTTTTCCCTCATAAAGCTAGTCAACAAGTAGTCAGTATTTCAACAAAAAATGGTTTATGTGAAATATAGTACATAACATAGGTGTAGTACAATAGCAGAGATATTAAAAGCGTGCAAGAGACCTCTACATAAAATAATTTCTTATGCATGTGTTGCAATGTGTTGACAATAGAATATGAAGTTATTGTTGAAGCAATCACCAGTCAATGTTTATGAAGTTATGTGTACCGTAAGTTTTAAATAATTGACTGGTGAGCAATATCTAGTAGAAAGAAGTAAATGAAGATTCTAAGGATATATTAGATATGAAAAATTTGCAGTGTTAGATCACAGAGGTGGGACAGTAGAACTTGTGTAAGTAAAGAGCGTTCCAAACAACTGCTCCTGGTTTTGAAAAGGCTCATTTGTTGACTTAAAACTAAAAGGTCATCTTCTTGTAGTAACAGCCCCAGATTCAGTTGATCTGAGACAATAGTGCAGACTGAAACTGTGTTAACAGCAACATGGCAGAATATCATGTACAGTTGCTTGAAAATCATGGTGTTGAACAGAAAAATTGTCCATTCAAAGCTGGGAGGATATTGAAGGACATGAGAAGGTGACAATAATAAATATGTGAATCCAGTAAGTTAATAAACCTGCATAACTTGCTTAGCACTGTTTGTACTGCTTATAAGTCATGGGAGTTGCCTCAGGTTTATGTACAGTGTTTACAACCTGTTAAATAAAATTCAGGATCTTTTTATTCTGCTGTCTAGGGTATAGCTTAATATAATCAACATTAATGCATTATGTATTTAGGAAGCAGAGCTAGCAACTATAGTAACAATGTGATTCTTAAGAGCTCTGAAGGCAGCTTTAACTGTGCCTTGTTGAAGCCTAAAGTTGAATGTAAACAATGGGTATTACAGTTACCCCTAATTTTCCGAATCACAATTATTGCACAAAAATTATTACAAACTTTGAGAGAACTTCAAGCAACAAATACAGCAGACAAAACTCATTACTGATTTTCAAATGCACACCGTTTTCTTTCTTTCTTTCTGTTTTTGTCATTGTAGTAGCTTCCCTTTAGCAGGTAAGTGACATAAATACACAGAATTATTGCCACTCCCAGGTAAGTGACTTTCTCTGAGACCAAGTCTCTTGGAATCTGGTCCACAAATTTTGAAACTCAAATGTCTGTAATTATTATTATTATTATTATTATGACTGCAATCCGTGCAGTGGATTAAGGCTATCAATGCTTCCAGTAGTCTGGGGTTTGATTCCCTCAGCCTTCATTTTCCTGCTCTGGAGAATACACTTGTCATTGGCATCAAAGGGTTGCAAGCCTTGTAACTACCTATGAAGCTAATGATTTGCCGGAACACCACAAATGTTATTAGGAGCAGATCAAAAATATGAGGCAAGCGTCTGGACATTCTGCAAAATTTTTGAGAATTGAGGAGTATGACAAACAAACATCGATATAACCCATGTACCCAGTTTTAATAGCATTTATATTATGTGATTGAACAGTGAAGTGTCCTAACACATAATAATCAACACCTAAATGTCGAAACACCGTAATGTCGAATGGCAAAAAAAACAATAAAAATGCTCTAATATAGGGGGCAAACCCTACCCCCCACATCTTCCTGCCACTTTAATATACCAAGTCCAAGATCACACTACAGTGCAGACAATGGAAAACTTCCATGTCCACACTGTACGGAGATCTCCATTGAACCGTTCAACATTCTGACGGTTCGACATTTAGGGGTCGATTATTATGTGTTCGAACATTTCATTGTTCAATCAAGTAATATAGACCCTTTTAATACACATCAGACAACACCATATTATGTACTGTGAGACAAAAAGCACCTTTTTTTTCGTAACGATAAAGACGTTTCAGTGAAATAGCAAAGGAGAAAATATTTGAGAAAATTAATGATAATTTGGTTGGGGAGGGCACAAACTCCTCACATGATGCACAAATGCTGTGGTGTGATCTTTCACTATCTCCCACACTTATTACCTTTCTGCTCTGCATTTACATGATTCATTGGGTCTCCCATGTACTTAAACATGGACCTTAGCAAATGTTCAACTGTGAACAGTTTAAGCCTGATAGTAAAGCAGAATGCAGTTGTTTTATCTGGGAAGAAAATCTTAAACAATGGTTTGAATGTCACTTGTCAAGATTCACATTGCAGTTATACATTTAAATGTCATTTAACAATCACAGTTTTAACTGTTACTACATCTGACTGGCAAGAAAGTGCTCATTGTTAATTTGACAACACTGTGCTGAAGTTAAAAGAAACATTTTCAATAAATAGTACTGTCTTGCTTGTCCAAATATGACGAATTTATGATTAAGTTTTCATTGCTGAGGAAGAATTTGAAGCAGCTATGAAAAGCTGTTTTTTCTTTCCTTTTGCAATCAGCATTTCAAGACATTCATTTATATTCATCCTTTTAAACACAAGACTTGTGATTGATTATTTTTTGCTCAGGGTTTCTGTCTTTTTCTTTGTTATGCAGCTGATTACATATGAAGTTTGATTCTCAGAGATCTTCTTCTGGAATACAGATGTATATTCCAAGGGAAATACAAAAAAGGAGCTGCAAATGTCTCCCCCATACTGAGAGGCAGCTCAAGAAAATATGATTAGCATATCAAAGGGACTGCAATCTAGATTTTGGAGTCGAGAGAGAGAGAGAGAGAGAGAGCGAGCGAGCAGGAGAGAGCATCAGACACATTCTCTGTACCTTAGGCTTTAGTAATGGAAAGGAATTTTTAGTAAAATGTTCCACGCATGAATTCTGAAGGCAAGTCATAATACATGTTGCTTGATCGCTTGATCATGTTTGTGAGTCAAAGGTTCACTAGTTTTCCTCGTGATCTATGTTTAAATGATCAGTAAGGCATAGTTCACAAATTAATTTAAAACTTTAAATGTGAGGACATTTTATGGCTCTGACCAGAATTCACCAACAAAAATTAGAGACTTAGTTTTCTTTTTGCATTCATGAATTGGAAAGGACTTTAAGCTCACTGTGTCAGCGTGCAAAGATGCCATCTGAGGTACTTAAATAAAAATAACAAAAACTCAATTTTTTTCTTTCACAACGACATTTCCAATAGGTGTGAAGTGCTGGTGTTATGTAGTCTTTTGTCTAAGCTTCCATTTCAACTAAAGCTAACCTTGTTAATTTCAGACATCCGTGTGGTATATTGCTGATAAAGAGGATATAATGAGTGGGTACCGAGGCAGCCTGTGGATAAAAGTGACTGATCCCAACAGTTGTTTGTTCACAGGTAAAGAGTATAGCCCTACCCCATTCTGGTTATCAGGTTCCAACACACATGAACACAAACATTTGAAGTCATCAGCTGTGACTACTTTATATGTGGGCAAAATGTTATATTTTAACAACAGATGTATATATATATATATATATATATATATATATATATATATATATATATGCGGTCGGCCACAGTGGTGCAGCGGTTAGTGTTGCCGCCTCACAGCAAGAGGTTCTCCGGTTTGATCCTCAGCTGGGGTGGCTTCTGTGTGGAGTCTGCATGTCCTCCCTGTGATCATGTGGGTTTCCTCCAGGTGCTCCGGTTTCCTCTCACATCCCAAAGACTTGCTGTAGGATGTGGGAGACAGTTTAGCCCTAGGTGTGAGTGTGTGCATGTGTGTTCCTTCTGTGGAAGGTTAGGCGTTGGGCTGGCAACTCAACACCATAAAACTTCACTGCCAATCATGAGCAGACAGATGATTTGCTGTGGCGACCCCCTAACTGGGAAAAGCCGAAAGAAGAAGAATATACTATATATGGTTATAGCTGCATGACAATCATGATAGACTTGGATCCCAATTACAGAAGTTTTCTAAGTTGATGCATTGTGTCTTATAATCACATAAGCACATTGCTCATATAATGTATTCTGGAATTGGTTACAGTATTATAATGTGATGCTCAGACATCTGTTGTTAAAATATAACATTTTGCCCACATATAAAGTAGTCACAGCTGATGACTTCAAATGTTTGTGTTCATGTGTGTTGGAACCTGATAACCAGAATGGGGTAGGGCTATACTCTTTACCTGTGAACAAACAACTGTTGGGATCAGTCACTTTTATCCACAGGCTGCCTCGGTACCCACTCATTATATCCTCTTTATCAGCAATATACCACACGGATGTCTGAAATTAACAAGGTTAGCTTTAGTTGAAATGGAAGCTTAGACAAAAGACTACATAACACCAGCACTTCACACCTATTCCTGATACCTCCCTGGTGTACCCAGTTCTCCAATGCAGGCTTCCCCACACCATCCAGAACATTGTCTTACTGTTCTTTTCCTCCATCCTTTAAATGCACCATAACTGTCCCCAACTGCACTTTAATAATTGTGGAATGGTATCTAGGAGCTGCTGGGCTACCAGAAGCTATGACTTTAAGATGCTCTGATATGTATTTATTTTTTCATTGTTTTGATCCAGTGATAATTTGAACAATAATCATGAACAAGGAAAGATGTCAGCCTTATTTTTTCATTCAAGGAAGATATATAATTTTTGTCCAAAGATTATTGTTCACAGCTGATAAAATAGTAGATACCAATAAAATAAGAAGACAAATGTTTGTGAGGATTCATACATCATATCTGGGAATAGTGACTGCCTCAGTAACCCCAAAAGAAAAAGTCAGTTTCTGTGTATCCCTCTAATATTATATTGGGATGATAGTAAAAGAATATATGGCCACTGTAATATATTTCAAGTTGTTTCTGTCATATGTACACATACAATGCTCCTGCACACCTACCTCCAAAAGATCACTACATTAACATACCCCTCAGGTGTTGCATTGAAAAAAGTGGTCACAGTAATATATTTAAACTTGCTGCTGTCTGACATATGTGTAATTTTCCAAAATCTTCTCAGTAGTGACTGGAGAAGACATATTTATTCCAGAAGAACAATAATATCAGCCACCATGTTTGCATTTCTCCTTTTATTTCCCATAATAAGCCATGCCAAATAATTCTGATGTCTATTTGAATATGCAATTCTACTTCTATTATTTATTGTTTCTCTTGTACTTGAGTTCTCTCTCTCTCGCTCTCTCTCACACACACACACACACACACACACACACACACACACACACACACACACACACACACACACAACACAACACAACACAAATGATGACATGATTAACACTGACACACATCTGTTAACAAAAGCATGTTGACATGATACTGCTCATGCTCAAAGGCTAATCCTTGAAACATGCAAAACAAAAAAAGAGTGTTTTTTGCAGTTGGGGTAAGCCTCCTTGTACTTCTCTACATCCCCTATTAATTATATACACTAACCCTGATATTGCCTGATCCCCAGGAAATGGGCATATTCTCCATCACTGGGGATCATCGTTTATTGCACAACTGTCGACCGTGTACAGTGTTGACCATACAGGTCAGTCATGGCCAGGATTGCTTTAGCCATTGATAGCCAAATATAAATATATATATATATATATATATATATATCTATATATATATATATATATATATATATATATATATATATATATATATATTTATGCGGTCGGCCACAGTGGTGCAGCGGTTAGTGTTGCCGCCTCACAGCAAGAGTTTCTCCGGTTTGATCCTCAGCTGGGGTGCCTTCTGTGTGGAGTCTGCATGTCCTCCCTGTGATCATGTGGGTTTCCTCCAGGTGCTCCGGTTTCCTCTCACATCCCAAAGACTTGCTGTAGGATGTGGGAGACAGTTTAGTCCTAGGTGTGAGTGTGTGCATGTGTGTGCCTTCTGTAGAAGGTTAGGCGTTGGGCTGGCAACTCAACACCATAAAACTTCACTGCCAATCATGAGCAGACAGATGATATGCTGTGGCGACCCCCTAACTGGGAAAAGCCGAAAGAAGAAGAATATACTATATATGTATATATATATATATATATATATATATATATATATATATATATATATTTATGTATATATAGCAAACTGAAGAACAGTGCAATTGCCACTCTGTGGATTCAGGTGTAAACTTTAATAAAAGATAGTAAAACTAATTAAAAGCATAAATTCATATGCAACTGATAAGCACTTTTGGGTTATTATAACCCTTCTTCAGATCTAATGCAGAAACTCATCATGTTATGTTGTCTTGCCTTCCTTCTTGCTGGTTGGTTGGGTTCAGAGCCATTCCTTGGCTCCGACTAGGCCTATTTACTATAGCTCAAGAACTTATACTGGCTCAAGGCTAACACCTAGCCCATGTTGCCTAGCAGTAGCTACCCAGATCTCGTTTGCCACTTACAACATTGAGATTCCGACTACTGGCTCAAGGTAAGTATTTAGAGCTTTTTCATATATTACTGTCATCTTTTCCAGGTTTTTACTGGTTTAATGACCTTGTTAGTGTCTATATTATTCCCTGTTTAGTCTAATGACCTTCTGACCTTCCTCTTCTGTTGTTTTTGGTTGTTCTTGGCCATTGTTTTTTTCTTAGGCCTTGCTTTCCCCTTGAACCTGTTTAACTTAGAGGGTTCTTTCTTTCTTTCTTTCCACACCCTGTTGGAGTAGCCGTTTGAGTTAGAGCTCTCCTTTTGAGCGAGCCACCGTTTTACTTAGAGGCTTTCCCCCTTCTTTTTCTTTTTCTTCTTTTTAACAAAAAAATAAAAATTTCCTTGTTGTGTGTTTCTAGCCATTACAGCCATGTTTGTAATGTGTATAGTTGTGTGTTGCTAGCTGTTACAGCCTTATTTTTGCTGTTTGTGTCGTTCTACTTATCCAGCATGTCCAAAGAGCCACAACCCTCTGGCTTTAAAAAGTGTGACTCGTGTTGCCAAAAAATGTCCCTTACGGATGGGCACACAAGTTGTGTATACTGTTTATGGGCTGTTCACCTGCAGGACTCATGCTCTATCTGTCATGCTTTCAGTTCCAGAGTCCTGCAGGAGAGAAAAAACAAGCTGATTTTGCATGGCCTTCTGAAGAACCTTCAAGATCCTTTGTCTCTGGTTCCTCAGCCAGCTAAACTGTCTGAAAAATCACTTAAGCCATCCTCATCGGTTCCGATTTCAGAGCAACCTAAGGCTTCTGGAGCGTTTCTCCCCGGGCCTCTGCTGAAAACTGGATCTGTGGAACCTAGTCGGACTTTCCCAGTCAACAAATGTTAAATAAATAAATAAATAAATAAATAAATAAATAAATAAATAAGTCCACTGTGAAATCTTCGGCTCTGTCGGTTCCCAGTGTTGGCTCCAACAAAGCTATATCTCCGGCGGCTCCATCAGTAAATTTAAAGCCAGTCTGGGCCCATAAAAGAACCAGGTCTCCCTCTTTGGAGCCAGTGCGCTCTGCTCCACAGTCTCCTTTGTTGCAGTCTGGGGCAGGCAGTCACCGGTCCTCTTCTCACTCTTCTCAGTCCTCCAGGTGTTTGGATCATGATATGGAGAGAGTGGTCAATAGGCTCCTCAAGTCACTGGCACTTGCCAAATTGCTATTGAACCCAGCCCATAAGGAACTGGCTCCTTCGGCCCATCCAGCTTCTCTATCAGTTCCTCCTCCAACTCTCTTCAGCTTGGAGCCAGAGTGCATGGATGTCATGGTGGTGGAACCGTTGGCTGTGGTTACTTCTCCTTTATCGGTTCAAAGTCCCACTCCAATCTCCTCGATGTCTCAGTCCATCGAGTGATCTGGGTGCTGAAGCTCTCTTGTCAGCTCTAAGGAGGGGGAAGTGGCATTGGACCCTTGTCCAACCATGATCTCCCTCTCTGAGCTTCACTGCAGGAGAGCTTGGCTCCTACATCAGCCTCAGAGCCATCGCTGTTGGTTCACAGGAGATGTCCAGGCACTTTGGAGCTGGAGGCTCGTTCGACTTGGGACCCTGGCATCTTCGAGGTGATGAGGAGTGTGCTGTCTCCTGAGACCACTCCACCCTCGGCTCCATTGGCTCCCTCTCCCATGGTGCCTGTGCCTGTCCTTGACCCTCCTCCTTCCTCCAAGCATAGGGAACCTATGCCCCAGGATGCCCCATTGGGCGACCCCACTTCTTCTGAAACCTTCGCCGAACATTCAGAGGAGGTCGCTCAGATGGTCAGAATTGCATGTACCATGCCAGACTCTAAACCAGTTACAAGTGGCGTCCCACAAGGCTCAGTCCTGGGACCTCTCTTGTTTGGTATATATTTTTCTGAGGTACAGGCTAACACAGGAGGACTTATGGCTGACCAAGTTTGCAGATGACTGTAAACTGGGTGCCATAATCGACTCTCTGGCTGACACAAGCACCCTCCAAAAGGGTCTCACAGAGACGGATAACTGGTGCCAGAGCCATGGCCTAAAGCTAAATGCCAAAAAATGCATAGTCATCCCCTTTGGGAAAAGCAAAGTGCCCACAAATTACCACATAGGTGGCAATCCATTAAGTACGGAAGAAGTAATTAGGGATTTGGGGACCCAAGTAGATAGTAATCTCTCCTTTGACAATCACATTGCCAAAGTGGTTTGAAAGACCTTCTATATAGCCCACCTTATCACAAAAGGTTGCACATCTAGATCAAGAGAGGTCATTGTGCCCCTCTACTCATCACTCATCAGGCCCATAATTGAATACAATGCCCCATTTGGGATGTACCTTACCTAACAGCTGCAGCAACTGGAAAGACCCCATAAGTACCTCACCAAGAGGATTAAGGGACTCAAACAGATGCCCTACGCAGTTTGGCTAAAGAAACTCCAGCTCTACTCAGTTGCTTACCGCCTACTCAGAGGCGATCTGTGCCTGACGTATAAAGCCATGCCCAACCCAGAATTAATGGACATGCTCCACCTCAGGATATCCGAATCCCTTAGAGCTACATGCTCCAGGGACTTAAACATCAGCACAGAAATAAATAGGACATGCCGGAGAGACAGATTCATATCCTAGAGGCTCCCCTCACTCTGGAACAAAATACTAGTCCAAGTTAGGCAGAGCCCCTCACTGACCCTCTTTAAGAGAAATAATGACAAGTGGATTGGAGATCGTACGCTTACCCCTGGGATCTCTTCTGTGTCCCTGCTTGACAGAGGTACAGTAAACAAACGTTAAAAGGGCTACCTTCTGTGACCTACTATACAGAGGCACAGTCAACTAATCTAAAAGGGTGGCGAAAGCCAAACACACTCTGGCTAGGCTTATAAATGCCCTAGGGCAAATAGCCTAGTATCAAACTATGAACCTATGAGAAGAAAAAATATAAGAGGAAGCTTTTGGACTCCCCTGAGTCCATCACTTCAGACACAGGCTTGGATAAATCGGAAGGGTCCCCATGGTCCCCCTCTGAGGATTTCTCCTTTTCGAATATCTTGGAAATCCTTAGACATAGGGGTGGCTGGAAGTCTCTAGCCCCTTCTGAGGATGAGTCTTTCTACCTGGACGTATTTGGTTCCTGACCCTCCACCTCTTGGGTGTCTCCGCCTTTTGACCCACTTTTGTCTCTAGTGAGTTGGAAGGCATGCAGCGCTCCAGAGACCATGGAAACAGTCCCACGGAGACCAAATAAATTTATAACTGCACCCAAAGATAAATTATTCCTTTCCAAAGGGGTTCCTGTTGATGCTATGGTGGTGGCAGCAGCCACTAAGAAGGAACATGTGGAAACTTCTTCATCTGTCCATCCGCCAAACAAGGAGTCCCATACGATGGACAGGTATGGCAAGAGTATGTTCTCTTCAGCGACCTTTACTGTCAGGTCACTGAATTATTTGTCACACTTCACATGACTTCAGAGGGATCTCCTAAAGGAGTTAGGTGATACCCTGCAGGATCGTACAGCTAAGGGAGCTGCAAACAGGGCAGCTTACCAGCTTGTGACCTTGACTTCAGTGCTTAACTCCTCCATGAGGCTCATTTCTTATCCGACAGATGGAGCGAGTAGGTTAGCAGGAACCAGAGTTGCTTTGCGGAGACACTGCTGGATGCACCTTTGTCAGTTTGTGGAACCTTTCAAGTCCTCCTTTACCAGTACCCCTTTTGTTGGCTCACCCTTGTTTGGGCCTCAGGTAAAAGAGACTCTCACCAAGTGTGAATAGGATGGCAAGACTCTCTCTGCCTTAGGAGTCTGTTTTTCCACTCCATCTAGACCCTATCCTAAGGGTCAGAAGAGTGGAAAAATGTGGTTTCAGAAATCGCAAGAAGCTTTGTCTGACACACGTGGAGATTTTCCCCCCAGGGGCAGAGGGGGGAAACAATAATGGAAGATGCCGGCCTCGCGGCAGGGGGGTCTGCAACAGCAGGGCAACAGAGATATGTTCTCTGCTAGGCCCTTCCAGCACTCCTGAAGGGAGGACCGACTATCCACTTCTGGAGGCAGTCGGGGGCAGACTATCATTATACCCAACAGCCTGGCAAACTATTATAAAAGATGCTTCGGTACTGTCAATAATATCCAGGGGTTGCAAAATTTCCTTTTCCCAGTTAACGCCCTCAAGAGAAAAACATTCTATTCCAGATGTTCCACCCTGTCTTTGGGATCAAGAAATCCTAGAAGTACAAAGATTTCTAGAAAAAAGAGCCATCCAAGAAGTCCCCACAGACCAAATCGAATCCGGAACCTACTCAAGGCTCTTTTTGGTTCCAAAAAAGACAGGTGTCTGAAGACCCATTTTGGATCTCAGCAAACTAAACAAATCGGTAAAAAAGGCAAAGTTCCAGATGGTAACACTGCAGTCCATTCTTCCCTTTTTGGCTCAAGACAATTGGATGTGCTCCATCGATCTCCAGGATGGGTAGTACCACATAAAAATGGACAGGGGATCCAGGAGATTCCTACGCTTCTGCCTGGGAGCCAGTCATCATCAGTCCAGAGCTCTGCCCTTTGGTCTCACCACAGCCCCCAGGGTGTTCACCAAGTGTATGGCAGTGGTCACGGCTCACCTGAGATGTCTAGGATTCCAAGTGTTTCCATATCTAGATGACAGGTTCCTCACTGCCACCACCGAGCATCAACTAATCAAAGCACGGGACTATACAATTCAAACCTGTTCCCAGCTAGGCATCACCATAAACTATAAAAAGTCTGCCTTGTTGCCTTGTCAGTCTATTACCTTCATAGGGACAGACTTAGATACAAGATCCATGTTAGCAAACCTGCCTCTAGACAGGGTGTCAACCATTCATCAGCAAGTCTCATTTCTCACAAAAAAGACGAGAGTTCAGGCAAAAGAGGTATTGAAGGTCTTGGGCTCAATGGCCACAGTAATTACTATAGTCCCTATGGCTCACTTCCACATGAGGATTCTGCTGTGGTTTCTTTTTGCTCAATGGTCTTTCCAGAATTTACCAATGTCACACATGATCTTGATCACAGAATCCTGCAAAAAGGACTTAGTATGGTGGCTTGTCTCCCCCCAGGTGACTCTGGGCAGACCCTTTCTAGACCCCATCCAGTAGCCTCAGTGACCATGGACGCCTCCCAGATAGGGTGGGGAGGGCATTATCTGGGACAGACTGTCCAAGAAATGTGGCAACCTCATGAGTACCACTTGCACATCAGTGTTTTAGAGATGAGAGCGGTGCTTCTGGCAATGCAAGCACTTCAAGACTCTCTACCTACCAGAACCATTGCAATTTAGACAGACAATATGTCAATGGTATGGTACATCAACAAGCAGAGTGGGACCATATCTTAGCCCTTGCATTGGAAGCCCCTTCCAGTATGGCAATGGATGATGTCTTCCCAACGTTTTCTGATTGCAATGCACATTCCAGGGAAACTCAACGTGATAACTGACAGGGTCAGTAGGGCTATCCTCATGTCTCACGAGTGGTCCCTGAAGCAAGAAGTTGCGGACTTGATTTTTTGCAAATTAGGCCAGCCATGCTGTGATCTTTTTGCCATTCCCCTCAACAACAAATGCAGCAGCTACTTTGCCTTATTCCCCCCACCAGGACAGTCACCCAGGGATGCATTGTTCACGATTGGCCTCCAGGACTATTTTATGCCTTTCCACCTTTTACTCTGATCCCAAAGGTACTTCAGAAAGCAAAGTATCTGGACTGCAAACCCATTGCTCCTTACTGGCCTCGTCATATATGATTTCAGTTTCTCTGCCATCATCTACAAGTGGAGCCTTGGATACTAGATCCAGTTCTGGACCTCCTGATGCATCAGTTGGGCGTGCTCCATCCCTCTCGCCAAACTCTCAAACTGAAAGCTTGGTTTCTCCATTTCCAGTCTTAGCCAGGCTCCCCAACATTTCCCCAGCAGTACAACACATCCTGGTGTCCTCTCGCAAGCCCACTATCAGAAAGATTTGCACTAGCAAATGGAAGAGGTTTTCTTATTGGGCAAAGAATAATGATATCAATCCCTTCACTGCCCCTGTTCACAAGATTCTTGATTTCCTTACCGAAATGTTTGAACGAGGGGCAGCTGCAGCCACTATAAGGGTCCAACTGGCTGCCATCTCCAATTTTCATATGGGAGTGTTGGGCTGTAACATCATGTACCATAAGCTGTGCAGAGCATTCTTATGAGGTACAACCCATTTACAGTCCCAGTAAGAGAACCCCCCCGAGACCTAAACCTGGTTTTAGCCTCTGGTTCTTCTACCCTTTGAACTAGCAGCATCTTGTCCCTGGGCTTCTGAATTACATGCTTTATCTATTCACACAGCATATCTCATCTTTCACAAAGATAGTGTCTCTCTCAGAACCAATCCCTCCTTCTTGCCAAAGGTGTGTTCAGAGTATAATTTAAATTAGTCCATTGAGATTCCTGTATTCTTCCCCAGTTATGGCAACAAGGCAGAGTATAGACTCCACCAATTGGATGTTCATAGACAATTAAGTTTTTATTTACACAGGACCAAAGACTTTAGAAAATCAGATCAATTGCTTGTATTCTTTGCTGACAATAAACAAGGTTCTCCAGTTTCAAAAGTGACCTTATCAAAGTGGCTGTCAGACACAATCAGCTATACTTATGATTTGCGTAAAAAGAAGCTTCCAGGGAAAGCCAGAGGACACTCAATCAGGGCCTTAGCTACCTCTGTTGCCTTCCAAGCCAAATTGCCTTTAGATTCAATCTGCACAGTAGCAACATGGGCAAATCCTCATACCTTTATCACTCATTACAAAGCAGAACATCCTTTGGTTCCACGGTCCTGAAGAGTTTGTTCCAGTGAGCCACCCAAGAACCAAGTGCTGGGGACACAGTCCCAAACAGCAAGAATGAAGGCGAGATGGGACAACATAACATTAAGAAGTTATGTAAGTAGCATAACATTCCATGTTTTTTGTCCTTCATCTCACCTACCTTCTTGCATCCCCCCCTCCTTCCCTCTTCCTGGAGGATCGAGAGGAATTCCTTCATTGGCTACACTGGCTGAGTTTCCTGTTGACATACCAGGTTAGTTAACCATGCCTTGTTTTTCCCTCTTTCCTTCCTAACCTTTGAGTGTGTAAGAGCTTAGTAAAATTTGCATTTACTATGGTTGTCTAGTGTGGGCTATCACAAACAAGATCTGGGTAGCTACCACTAGGCCTGTTGGGATAGGGGTTAGCCTCGAGCCAATATAAGCTCTCGAGCTATAGTAAATCGGCCAAGTCGGAGCCGAGGATCGGCTCCGAACACAACCAAGCAGCAAGCAGGAAGGCAAGATGAAAGACAACAAACATGGAATGTTATGGTAGGTACATAACTTCTTTTTCAAGTATTTAAATTAAAAGTAACCAATCATAAAAGATCTGATATCTTAAAACTTCCAATTTCTAGAAGTCTGATGAATGCACCTCAAATGTTGAAAATTTGCTGGGTGTTAACCATTTCATTCATAAAAATGTAAGTACAGTCACTTGCAACATCTCCACCCCTTGGAAGCTATTTAAATAAATGATTGGGGCTCATGATCAACAGAAGCCAATCACAAGACCAATATCTGTCATCACTGGCCAATCCGATGAACAGATCTTCCAAAAAATGTTTGTCCCCCATAAAATCTTACAAGATTATCACCATGACATTATTCATGGAGATCATATTCAATTCATATTATTTATAGGTATCACTTTCATTTCTTAAAATTTCTTTCATTAAAGAAAGTGAATCTCCTAACAAAACACCTTCAATTACTCACTTTTTCTTGGATCAAAAGCAGCCACGATCAGTTCAAAAGGTTCCACCATTTGAGAAAATCTTAAACAAATAATTAGTGTTCAGATCTAGTAATAGCCAATCATTAATTATTACTGCTACGGAAAGGTATGTGGCCATCTATTAATATTGCACATAAACGCCAATTCAAGACTACTATAGTTGCCCTTTCATGAATGGACACTTTTTTGTAGGTGCGCTCAACAGATGAAACAGAATATCTACTGCTAGCCAAATATATATATATATATATATATATATATATATATATATCAGCCATTGAGACTTTTTGTTATTATTTACAATGAAATTTGAAAATGGCAATGTAAGCATAATTCTGTATTATGTGAAATTAACTCCAAAAAATCGCCCTCAAAATAAAATAATAGCTTAAAGTTCATAATCCATATAATTTCCTAAATTATGAGGCAAAAGTAGCCAGTTTCCCTCCAAAAGGCCCAGCCTGTGTACCTATCCAATAAGGCCTCAGGGAGGTCAACTCTTCTGTACTTCTCTTTCTGCCTCTTTCTCTCCCCAAACCTGTCTTTTAAAAAGGGTGGGTGTGATCTCTTCTACCCATGGTATTTGTGTAATCCTCCAGACAGACTGCCAGAAATGCAGCTCTCCATACCCCATGCCAGTCTGTATGGGGTACTGTACTGCAATATAGGCATATTATGGATGTGTGTGTGTGTGTATGTGTGTGTGTGTGTGTGTGTGTGTGTGTGTGTGTTTACATGTGTACATGCATATGTTTGTAACTTGTGCACATACCATTAATTTGTCACAGTCTGTGGAAACCTCAGTCTAACACTTTGCAATCTATGGGTAGTCTGCAGCGTTGAGCCTGAGGATGTAAAGGGTCAATTCTGACTTTTGTGAGAGATGATAAAGGCTATCCTGATATCATCTTGCAGGATACAACCAGAATTGCAGTTACAACTTCCTCTTCTGCAAGGTTTTCTAAATTATAAGTGGAAAATGTCAAAGATCTTTTCAAGGTGCAGATGGTTTAATATATGTTACCACTTTCTGATGAAGACTTGCCTTTGTCGGAAACGTATAGACTGGTTTGGCGTTATTGGTGTTTTGTGATTTTTCAATAAAAGATCCTTTTAAGAAGAGTTTCCTACCTCTGATTGGACACTCCTTGCAAGTCTTTATTTTTGGTTTTAATATATGTTATCACTAACTTTGTGAATGGTTACTGGAAAAAAAGCTTGCTTTTTAAGCTGAAGTCATTAGAATATAATTGACTAGAAACTGGTAAACAGCTGTCTAAAAATGCAAAAAAAATATTTTTATTTTTTAACATATTTTCAGGTAGTTACCCTAGCAAAATGCTCTTTTTTGCTGTACCCTGCTGAACAATGTAAAGATGTGCATAGTATCATTGAATGAATAACTCAATGATCTGTTAGGCCTGCCATTGAACAAACAATTTCCATCTTACGGCAAAATTCCTGCAACTCCACAGCATGAACCTTTGCAAGCTCTAAGCAGTTCCAGAGAAATGCACATCTTTTATCTCGACATTTGAGACATATTACTATGAAGTTACCCAACAAAATCCCCCCAAAATATTGTAGTTCACTTTGTGGGATCTCATTATTGTAGTTGACTATTCTGTGATATTAAGGAGTGCCATAGAAAACCTAACAGGAAAATGGTGAGAAAAACACAGACTAATACTTTACAGATATCAGGGTAGATAACATTAGGAGGTGGTAGCTTTGTTTTCTTTTTGATAAACATAGCATTATGGGCTAACTGCTTTAATGAAGGGTAATACTACAGACTGCATTACTACAGGATGGAATAAAGCAGATATATTACCAGTTCATGCAATCTCTTGTTTTTCTCTATTAGGTTCAAAGCTAAGTACTAGGCTAGCTGCCTTTGTGGGCCATTTTAAGCCTATCCAATTTTTCTCAAAGGTGAAAATCAAACGCTGTACCTTGTGCCTGTGAAGTAAACACCTAAACCTTTACACAAACCCCCTAACCCTTTTGATTTCCTTTAATCTGCTTTTCTCTGTACCTAATTATCAAGGAACTGGTGGATTAGTATATAATATAGTATAACATCGTATGTAATTCAGAGAATGCATTATGATAAACACTTATATTCTGTCAAAAAAGTTACTTTAGTAGATGTGCATCTACTTCCCCTGAATGACTAATACATTTTCTTCATCACTGGTGAAAAAAAACATCTCTACAGCCACCTAAATGTAGACTAAAATGCTACATTTCTCATTTTCATGCTTAAGTACAGATATTTCATTCCTATAATGAGTCAGGTGTACCTCTGTGTATATAAAGAAAGTGCTTAAGTGTCTGTCTCAGAAATGTAGACCTCGGACATGATCATGTTATGGCCTCATAGGCAACAATAGCTGCTGAACATTGGGTTAGCAAAATACATGTGAAAGTTCTTGTTTGTGTGATTTTGAAAAATTGCTCGAAGCACAAAGAATCGTACAGATGCATGTATATTTTCTTGTAATCATATTTTTTTCCATTGGCATCCCATGTCCTTGTTCTGATATAGCTTTGCATGCATTATTTGCATTCTATATTATTATTTTGAAGTTTGGGTACTACATCACTGATTAGATTACTGGTTAAGGATCACAATTAAGCTTCTGCCTGCTTTATAATTAACATGGATAAGGCAGAGAAGCGCGCACACACACACACACACACACACACACACACACACACACACACACACACACACACACACACACACACATATTTTATTTACACAATCACCACTTCTCCTAAAAGCATCTTTTTATGATGAGGCAGGAAACTGCAATTCCCTTTGAAAACCCACATTGATGCGCAGAGAAAATGCAAACAGCACACAGAAGGCATCAGAGCCAGGACCAAATTTTGAACCAAGCACTGTGAGGTAGTAATTCCTGATGCTGTATCACTGTGCTGCCCTGCTAGTCTATAATAATCTGTTTTATAAAATAAATATTCATTGTTATTCCATACTGAAATTATTCCTTTCTTGGTTTTCTTTTCAAAGAACCCAAAATATACCTCACAGAAAAAATAATAGCTAGGCAATGGATAATAAAAATTCACATGAATATTAAACATGGGTTTTTATTATCCTTTGCTTGGCTATTATTTTTCCCTTGTGGCATGAATCACCTGTACATTTTTGGTTCTATTTTAGTTTTATGCTGGTTGTTCCTTTCTGGTTTCTTTTCACAGACACTTTCATATGTTGTATGCTTACAAGGTTGTCTATTGTAAAAAGCAAAATCTGTTTTTGGTTACATATTTTAAGTCATTGCCTTTAGCATTTATAGCTTCTGCAGAATGTGTTTGATGGGTATTCATACAATCACTGCAAAGCAGAAGCTCCAGCTGAGTTGTGTATATCACATCTGATGCAGAAGAGCCTCTCTTCTTTGTGAAAATAAATGTCTCGCTCATGAAAATAAACTTATTGCAAAATCCATATATTAAATCCAGGACTACAAAGCAGAACAAGAGCACATACACACTAAATAAATATGATATATACATATGTACTGTTCCAGCTCTGGCCCACACAATCAATAGAATCTCATTGTGCTCACAAGGGGTAATGATTCTATGACTGGAAACATTCTGATGATAAAGAAGCAATAATGTTCCACATATTTACAGCATTGTTATAGAAAATTTATGATATATTTCTTGATTTCTCCTACTGTCTAGGTAAATAGCTGGCAATGCATTATGTGGAATGTACAATTTTCTCTTGTTATTGGAACACTGAGAAATAGAATGATGCATTTTTTATGAAAACATTATGCACTCTTCACTTGACAATAAATCTGCATAAATGGAGCAGAATTTTTTTTAGCCTGTTCATTGCATTGCGTTGTATTGATTTTCTTCTTAGGCCCCACACATATAAAAAAATATGTGCAAGCACTGCATAAAACCAGCAGCAGTATGTTATTCATATTATTTCCTTATTTGGCACATCATTAGTAAGTACTTCCACAGGAAGAGTGCTGATCTCAAAGTGAAGACTATCTAGAGAGAGTAAATAAGAATAAACACATTATTTTATTTTAATGTATTAATCAGGGTAGAACATTTACAGGTTCAGCCCAAGAGCAGACAATAAATAAACAAATAAGTACATAAAGTTGCAACATACAGTATAACAAGCTAGAAATAAAGCTATATGACATTACAAAGTGATATATTTAGATATACCTACAAAATAAATTGCAACATACAGTATTGCAAAGCTGACAATAAAGATATGTAACAAAAATTCCAATGTGTTGTATTTAGACAGAGGGAAGGAACTAGGTAAAAAGTAATTTAAAATAAAAACATTTATGGTTTAGTGAGTGATAACATGTAGTAGATTTCTGAATGAAAGTACCATATGTACACTGTTTTTGAGCTTAAGTTTAATTGTGGCAGAAGAATATAGTGTTTACAAAAGGTTATTGATGTATTAAGATTTTGTTTAACGTAGAACATGATATGTCCATGCTACTCTTGACCCTGATGTTGAAATGCCATCAGTGCTAGATTACAGCTAGCAACTATGTTCAGGGTGCCTCATCAAAGACAGTAAAACCTTGTCACATGATATGTTCTCACCTGGTTAAATGGTGAATTAGTTGCATTGTGTAGAGGCCACTTTTATTCCGCAGGCTTCTTGTGGGCTCATAAATGTTATCAAGGTCGAGCCTGCAGTTGGTCATTTTTAATCAGTGCTCTACCACATTAAACAAACATAAATGCAAACAGATGCATAAATAAGAAAGTTTCATCATGGCTTTGTTAAGACAACATTTGAAAATACTATAGATCTTAACATTATGAAATTGTTGATGCTGTGATTTCTGAGACTGTTGTCGAAATCACACTAGTCAGACAACTGTAGAGCTAAAGCTGCACATGTTTTACTACTATGATAAGCAGTCTCGTGTCACATCACAAGCTGGTTACAGAACTGCAGGGTATCCATCACCTGCATTCCATGACAAAACCCTAAATACATTGTATTTATGTATTTATTTGACATTTGTTTACCAGGAAAGTCCAACTGGGTCAAGAAAAACCATTTCCAGCGGAAGACCAGGGAGAAAAGTTCCAAGTAACAGATCATATTATACATGCAAATTACAACATCATAGTTTATACAGTGGAAAAGTAAGTTGTAGTACATATGGACAAGTGTGCATCCTAGCATTTAACTTACATACAGGGAGACACATAACAAGCATCCCAGTATATGACATGTCGTGCATTCATTTCTTCATTATACATAGAAGCTAAGTATATTGCAGATGTTTAATAGGTTTGTGCATGTTATACTTCAGATCCAGCCTTGCAGTTTGTCTCAGTGATATCATATAAAATCAGCCACTACATATAAGGGGAAAGTGAAGAAACTAGAAATAGCTGAAACGTCTATAGTATTGGATAAGGGATGTGGAAGTAGTGATTAGTCAGTGGGAAATAGCTGAAGGTATAGTTTAGATGCTTTTTTAGGGAGGAGTTGAAGGCCTTCTGATTTGTGATTGGCCTTATAGATAGGGGGAATGAGTTCCAGACTTTAGCAACAAAGTAAGAATATAAAGTTTGTCCTGGTACTTTTGAGGGATTGGAGATATCAAGGAATTTTTTTTTGTCTCCGGACCTTAGGGTTCTGTGGGGTGTGTAAGGTTTGACTATGTGACTAAGGGATGGGCATGCTAAAAGTTTATAAATAACATTGTGTAAGGCTGAGAGTTGCACATGAAGAAGGTGTATAGAGAGTTCAAGCCATTGCAACTTATGCAATGCTGTACAATGGTGTGTCCTGATGTTTGAGTTAATGGCAAACTTGGCCACATTGTTGTAGTAACATTCTAATTTGTATCTGATAGCATACCGTAGATTAGAAAGAATTGTGTCACCGTATACTAGGGAGGGGAGAATGAGGGTTTTTGCAAGAGTGGCTTTGGTCGATGTGTTCAGTTAGTGTTTGCTTCTATAGTGGATGCCTAGTTTCTGGTGGTTTTGCTTTATGTTATGTTGGATGTAGAGATCAAACTTAAGTTGATTGTCAATGTTGATGATGACCTCTAGCAGTTTAGTGTGGTGGACAATTTCAATAACAGTGTTGTCCATTGAATGTATTTTGAAATGATTTATGTCTAGTGAGTGGTTTTTTGGTGTGATAGAAGGAGTATGGTTTTATTAGGGCTAAGGAAGAGCTGAGAGCTAGTAAGGCAGGTTTTAATGTAAGTTAAGGTTTGCTGTGTAATGGAGTGTAGTTGGGGAAGTGTATGAGAGGTGCAGATAGTAACAGAGTCACCTGCATATGGAATGTAAGTTCCTAGTGATGAGGAGGTGTACAGGTCATTTGTAAAGATATTGAAGAGTAAGGGGCCAAAGATGGATCCCTGTGGGACTCCAGTAGGGGTGTGCAGAAAGGGAGAGAACGTGTTTAACCATTTTACTGCTTCTTTTTGATTATTTAGGAAGCTACTGAACCACTCCATGGTAGGAGGTGTAAGTCCTTGGTTAGAAAGCCTAGCCAGGAGTAATGAGGGGGACTGTCGAAGGAATTGGATAGGTCGAGGAATAAGGCTGATACAAAGTTACCTACATCTCCAGCCCTATTTACAGTGTCAGTGAAGGATAGGAGGGCTGTAGAAGTGCTGTAGCCAGGATGGAAACCATGTTATGAATGGGTTAGTCGATTATTTTGTAGGAAGTACTGCATAAGCTGTTAGTGTAGCACTTTTCCAGTATTTTGGAGATGGGAGATAAAATAGCAATAGGTAGGAAGTTAGTTAGCTCAGTAGACTTTCCCCCTTTGTGGACAGAAATTATATATGGTATTTCCAGATGTTGGAAAAAGAGAATTCCAAGACAGATCTATTGATGTGAATACTGATGGGGTATGCAATGGAGTCAGAAGCTAACTTGAGGTAGTGAGGTGGGAGGCCATCGGCAGAGGAAGAGCAAAGTTTAAATGTTAGCAATATATATATATATATATATATATATATATATATATATATATATATATATATATTGATATTTGTAGGAATGGGTTAAAAAAAGAAGTTGGGAGAGTTTTTATAATGGGAATTTAGACAGTTATTTTGAAGAAGATCAGAGACTAAAGATGAGGCAGGATTGATGGTTGTGGAAATAGAGGAGTTGGAGCTGGAGTTGGAGGATTTTTAAATCAGCGAAGCTATAGATTGTATAAAGTAATAAAGTCATTAGCTATTTGTGAAGGTGGGTCATCAGGGGACTGACAGTGTTCTTTTTTGGTCCTGGGGTTAAGGGATGAGATGGAGGCTCAGAATTATTTTGGGTTTGGTCTATGTTCCTGTTGGATGTGGGTGTAGTGTAACTGTTTCTCTTTATTCACTAGCTTTTTTACTTGATTGTGTAGTTGCCTGAATACTAATAGATTTTCTTTATTTTTATTTTGTTTCCAGTAATCCCAGGCTACATCTCTTTTTTTATCATGAGATTTTTACATTCTTTGGTTAGCCAAGGTGCCGGATAGTTTTTGATTTTCTTAGTATATGCAGGTTCCAGGGTATTAAGTATACCAAGAAAAGTAGCATTGAAAAGCTGTACTGCTTCATCTAGGGGGAGATGCATCAGGGATGACCTATTCATGTTCTTCAATAGTTCATTGAATTCCTCTTGAGAAAAGTTTGTTAGATTGCAGGCATATTTCTTGGTTCATTTTTTAGGTAAATGAGTAGTGGTTCTGAGGACAAATGTGGGTAGGTGATCAGTTAGGGTTTTCGGGAGTGTGCCTGTAGAGGCACAGTTAGAATGGGACACAATAATCCAGTCTAGAATGGAATTTTATGTATAATCTTTATTGTATTGAGGAGGACAGCTGATGAGCTGAGAAAAAAACATAGAGGTTGGTATTATTTGTTGTTATATGTGAAGAGTGTGTTTGCTAGTCTATATTAGCATCACCTAAGATAATAGTTTCATGGTTAATTGTTTGTGAGCCCCAGACTAGTATATCTTCAAGTTTGGGTGTATTTTGTTCTGGTGGAATGTATAGTACTATGATGAAGATTTGTTTGGTTCTATTAGTATTTAGAAAGGATATGAGAATTTCTGTATCATTGAATGATGGGATGTTGATAGTAAAATGTGTGATATTGAAGGTGTGAGAGAAAAGTAGTGCTACACCTCCACCTTTTTTATGGGTTCTATCCAGTCTTGCTATGCTAAAATTAGGAGGTATGATTTCTGAGTCTTTAATGTTAGAATTTAGCCAAGTTTCAGTTAGGGCTACGATATCAAGTTTGTACTGGTCAATCCAAGCATGCAAGGGAGCTATTTTGTTGAGTAGCCTTCTTAGGTTCAGGGTCATCATGTCTAGATTTTTAGGACATGATCTAGAGTGTAGGTTAGTGCAAGGACCTGGATTTGGGTGGATGTCTCCACATTGTTGAAATATGGAAATAAGATAGGAACATAGTATAATATTTTTGTAGTAGAAGCTGTTAGGGGTTTTAAACAGGGTTTGGTATGTGGTGTGGTGAGGATTTTAGGAGGTGAGTAGTAGGTTAGGGTATATTGATATAGTTGTGGGGATATATTAGAAAAACTGCCATGCTGAGATGGGTATGTGGATGTGACAGTAACTAGGAATAGTTTGTAGGAGTTAGGGCTGGTGTTGCTGTAGCATTTGTAAGGAGTATGAGTAAAGTGATTAAGCAGGGTATTAGAAATATAATTAATTGATTGGATCTGGTACAAGGGCTTGGTGGATACTATACAGGGTAAGTTTAGAGTTTGAAGGTGAATAGTGTTAGTAGGCAGAGTTGAATGAAAGAGGTGGATTAGATGGCTAGAGGAAGGGAGGGGTTAAACTGCTGTTAGCAGTAGCAGGGGTAATTAGAGGGATATGCTTATTGGAGTTTTGAATGATGAGCAAGAGAGTTTGAAGTATAAGTTTAGGAGTAGTGGGGTGGGTGGGAAGTAGGGGTAGGGGAACTGAACGGGGCTGACCCATGATGGCAGTGGAGTAAACAAAAAAAATCAGAATTAGCTGTAAGGTAGATAAGAATTTCCAAAAAAAAGAGAACTCCCAGAATAAGTGAATGATTTAATTATTTATTTATTTAGTTATTGCCAAGTGACAGTTTTCAAAGAATCTAGGTTCAGTTAAATGGCCCTTTTTCGGTTTGAGACATAAAGAATAATAAATGTAACTGTTAACTGATAACATTATTTTTTAGCTAATTGTGTTCTTTACAGGCAGAAAGAAAAGGTTATAAAAGAGTATTGCTACTTTGGTTGGTGGTGGGGTCTCGTCTAGCTGCTTGCTTGCTAGGGAGCAAACTAGTACTTTACATCACTGCTACCAAACTATAACAGATGTAAATGTTGCACTATAATAAATCTAGCATAATAACATATAATACCCATATGTCACTGATAGTGAAAGTCAGCAGGCTACAAGGCATAGGTGTCCAAAATATCCATAGAAAACTTGTTTCCTTGGTGAGTAGCTTGGCCAGGTGGAGAATAAAGGGTCTGTGGTGCTTATTTAGAAGAGTACAAGCAATGCCTTATGTAATAGGTTAGAGTTATCCTGGGGCCTAAATTTAATGATAATGGACCGTACATTACTGATGGTGAAAGTTGCCATGCTACAAGATATAAAGGGTCTAAAAATATCCATGGAAATCTCTTTTCCTTAGTGAGTAGCTTGGCCAGATGAAGAATAAAGGAGCCATGGCAATTATTTAGAATAGTACAAACAATGCCGTATGTAATAGGTTAAAGTTATCCTTAGGAGTAAATTTAATGGCAATAGACTTCCTTCTTTTGTAGTCCATACAGCTAAAGGGGCATTTAAACAACCTGTTTTCATTTTTCTAACTTAAATCATGTGCCAGTGGTAAGCTAATGTACTACATTTTGATATTTGAACTTGGCACTCCAATAAGACTAGAACGACTAGTGAAAAGTTTAGCAAACATGACTTTCATACTCTGAAATGTTTCAGAGAAAAAGACAGGTGTAGTATAATTGTACTAGGGTTGAAAACAGCACAGACAGCTGTTAACAAGTGTAGCCTTCTCCCTTCAGTAATGCAATGTATTACAAACCTTGGAGGTATACTGCAGCACAGTTCTGCATACCACCATAACATGTAGTTTGCAGTGATACTCTGCATTGCAGTCAGAAGTGTGGAAAATATAGACATGGTCTAATAACTGACTGTTTTTACTTCATGTATATAGTAATGATACCGGAGAGTGTATATATATATATATATATATATATATATATATATATATATATATATATATATTATATATATATATATATATATATATGTAGTAGATATATATATATATATATATATTTATATATATATATATATATGTAGGTAGATATATATATATATATATATATATATCTTTTAACACTGCTGAATTCCTTCTTAGTAGCAGTGAGATGGGACATAATTCAAGTATCACGATTGTCAGTAAGTGAACTATTCAGTAAAAGAAAATGGTTTACTGTACCAATACCTGAACTGTGATCAAGCACCAGGTCAGGCTTAACATTTTATTAGAATTGTCTGCCAGAGTCATTCCCATTAGAAAAGCCATGCTGTATGTCTTAGGATAACTGAAGATTAAGGGTAGGAGCTATCTCTCTACTTTTCTCTTTATTTATTTAAGTAAATTTGGATCTCTTGCCCCAGTATTTCATAGGAATGTTTGATTTATGAAGTTATAAGAGTTATTGTACTACTGGAGCCCCTGTGGGCTGATAAGTGAGGCACATATTACCCACTGAGTATGTATGATACTGAATACAAGAATAGGGTTTCAAGTCTCTTTTGGTAAGCTCATTTATTTTAAGCCCATGTTTTTTTTAGTTAGGAACCTCTTTTTTTTCCAGTTGGTTGATGTGTCTATTGAGATAAATCCCAAAGTGTACATTGTATTGTATGATTGGCATAATCAATGTAGAATACAAGGGAGTGAGAGCATCTGTCGATCGTGAAAAATATACCTTTTGTAATGAGTTGCACAAGGTAAAAGGACTTTCTAACCACTGTTGCAACATGATGGCCAAATATGAGGGAACTACCCATCAATGTTCCAACACCTCACTGCAGTCACATTTTGAAGTGGGGTGTTGTCTAAACTAAAGTAGGAGGAGGGAGAGACTGAGGGACTGTTTAATAAATGTGACAATGTTGCACTTTTTGGAATTTAATTTGAGTATGTTTTTAGTACACAAGTTATCAACAAATGTTAGCTCATTATTGGAGTGCTTGTGTGTTGGAGAGGGGAGTTGAGGTTGACGGCCAGTTTACAATTACCCACAATTTAATTAACCAGAGAACATTGGTGTTCTGGAAATCAGAGAATTAGATACCAGATAGTAGAGGTTCCAAGACAAAAAACACTGGACACCTTCTTTCTCTCTGAAGAAGTACAATGCACCCTCCTTGAGTTGATTTTGTCAAAAAGCCAATTTGCAATCCATCTAATTGCATAGGGGACAGTTTGGAGTGTATTTACTTTGTTTATTATGTTGCTATGTAGTGTAGTATCAAATGTTTGCCTACTGTCACTGCCTGTGTCACCCTCTCAAAGAAGTTTACCAGATTCAATAAGACAGGATTTACTGTTGACAAAGTGAAAATGATGGGGGTGAAGAATGATAAGAGATTTGATAGCTTCTTTAATTAGGTGCTTTACAATATGATCCATGACTTTGATCCCTATCAACCTGATGGGTCTGGAATTTCCTGGGGTCAGTGGTGGAGCCAACCTTGTGAAGTGACATCACTACAGCTGTGTGTCATATGTGGAGGACCATGTCAGGTGGTATGCTCATTTGTTTAGTCTTGTTTTTTATTTATTTATTTATTTTTATGTATGTATTCTTTGCTCTGTTTTGTATTGTCTTACTTATTAGATAGGTAAATTATGAGGTTTCATGGAGGATCCGTTTTTTACTTTAGAAGGTACTTTAGTAAATGTACTTTGGTGATAATTGGGGGTCAGAGACCTTCAGCAATATGTGGGGTTTGCATAATTATCTGCAGGTGAAGTTTTCACTGAATTTATTTGCTAAAATTGTGGCAATATCCACTGGATCTGACTGGGTGTTTCCATTTTGAATGAATTCTGAGTAATGATGAATATTATTCATAATCTTTCTGATGTATCTAAAGAATGATTTTTAGTTGTCTTTAACTTCTGATGTTGTCTAATTTCATCGGATGTCTTCTGTTTATAATTCCCTTGATAATTCTTGTTGCTGTCATTGATTTTAGGGACTTTACCTTTGCTATGTATTTGAAGATTTTTTTTTCTCATAATTTACAGTGAATTTGTGTGGAATGTTGTGTGCTGCTCATAGGATGTGTTAGACTGTGAGAGGGTAGCATCCAATTTAGTTAAATACTTGCATGTCTCACAAAGAGTGTCAAATGAAGCATTAATTCATTGTCTGGGAGAATCAGCCAATTGTTACACTCCACGAGTATACCAAGTACTTTATGGTGACAACTAAAAACTGATAAAATGATATCTCATTATTTGAAACCTTCACAAAAATCAAACTTTCATTCATTCATTGCAACATTCTTGTAAATTAAAGTTGACAAAAAGGACATATTCAAAGTGCTCTGCCCAAACTGCATGTCAAGAAGTAATCATTCCACTGCCGGAAAGTTCTTTTTTTTTTCTTCAACATCTTGTCCGAGTTACTTTAAAGCTGGAATTTTGTATGCATGGGATATGTCAGATGTCACTGCGAATAGCTAAAATGCCACAATGTCTGGTCAATGCAGCTAGAAACTGCTGTTTAACAAAGACCCATTTAAAATTGATAACATTTACCTTAGCAGTATCTAAAAATCATGTTTTACAAGGAAACATATTCATCTCATAATTAAAATACTGTTTGTAGTTCTTTCTGTATGTCTTTAATTCCATTTGTTTTCATTTTATGCCACACTTGTTAACTTAATCTGAGCTGTTTGAGCAACACTGTATAGGCTGGACAACGAACATAACATTAACAGATAGCAGGCACAAGACTCATTCATATTCTTTGTTGTAAAGATTCTAATGACACTTTTGGTGGAGTTTTCTGCTAAATATAAATAAATGTTCCTGAAAAACATCACAAAAACATAGTTGTTGTCAACAGCAGACACTTTGTTTAACATTCATAAAGTCTCCAGGGCACTGTAATAAACATCACCATGTCTAAAGCCATAGTGCAGATCTCTGAGAATTCAATTTGGATGATTTACATCTTGTGTGAGCACTGCACAATAGCATGGTGCTGTTAGCCTGTGTAATTCCCTTGAAAGGAAGATGATTGATTGAATGTAAATATGTTCTACACTATCGGGCCCATCCTTTTGATGTTTCTGCTGCCAATGGTACTCTGAAGGTTCATCACTGCATGTGTTTATTTCAGAAGATGATCATGCCAGCCCTATTAATTATGCTGTCAGCATCTCATTATTGCTGAGAAATTGATGTCTTAAACCATGCTTGTTAATGCCTTATAATTAGATGAATGTAAAAAATTAGCCATCGGTCTACTTAATTTATGTCTTGTTTAGTCTGTACCAAGTAAGTTCCACACAATACTAATAGAACAGACAAACCGCTATTCTATTTTTAAGTTAAAATGTGTCAGCACAGCAGCTTTGAATACTTTGTAACAAAAGTATTGTCATATTTTCCTAGAAAGTATAGGGTATATATTTCTAAATTATGAAACAGACTAATTTTTGAAAGTATTTTCTTTATGCATTCTATGTTAGTTGTTACACTAAGTGCTACTAATATGTTTCCGTAACATTTATGTTGTTTGTCACAATATTAAGTAATATGACCTGAGTGAGGAATGATTAATGCATACATTTCAACAGACGAAGCTCATGCATTAATATGAAAATAAACATTTTAGTTAGTGTAATTCCATATCACAAAAACATTATTTCCCAAATGTATGTGCAATACACATTAATAAAAGACACCTAGTGAAGCACTGAATCCCACAATCACTGGTTAAGACAGAGTCTTTCCCATTTTGGAACAGCTATTCTTGATATAGTGCCTGGCCTGCATGGTATATATTATGCTAAGAAAGCAGAATTTTTTGTTTAGCAGTAAACTTTTTTTATCAAAAAATCTTACTGAAAAGGAAGAGTTTGGCATCTAATCAGATAACTACATTTGTTTTGCGTAGCATTAATTGTCAGTAAGCCATTCTGTTTAGTGCAACTGGTATCTGGAGACATTCCATTCAGGCTGAAAGAAATTATTGCCCCATAGCACTTTGCTCTAAATAGATCAGTTATAGAGCAGAGCAGAGTAGCATAGCATCATTGATATGTACCTGTCCAGACACCATACAGCTATGAATGCCCTAGCATTTTCCTTCAAAGATGATTACTGGTCTAAAACATTAGTTACCAATATAGACTCTGAAGTCCGGTCTCTATGCATTGTCTGTTATAGACTGTTATATGCAGATTTATAACTTCCATTCTATTCTGTCAAGTACCAAACCCTCCTTGACTTCTTTCTTCTGCACAAAACAAACAGCTGCCATGATACAAGATCTAAGTATTTGACTCTCCACTAACATATAAATAAAATACTCTGGAGAGGCAGATTTGTTGCTTAGTATGTATCACCACTGGAATAAACGGTGACACATACCCTTGCATTCTCAAGACTAACCTTGTTGATTAGATGGGCATCTGTAAATTCGTCCCGGCCTACCTTGTTTCTCCCTCACAGAAGTGGAACATACATCCTGTAGGTTCACACCTGCATACCTGCAAGGTGCTAGTAGTTTGATGACTTACCTGCCTTCTAATTACTGTGACCCTATTAATCTGTGAGCAAATCCACCCAAACTGCTGACACTGGAAGAAACCAGTGTAATAGTGCATCAGTCTTATGTTTTTCACAATAAGGCTCTTAGGGCAACTCAAGAACTCAAAGTATTCAACACTTAAATATTCAGACATTTAACATTTTGAAGATTACAAGCTATAGAAACATGCCGATGATGTGTTTTTGGCCCCTTTGTGTGTCCCACAGCTGACCAGCAGTCTTTTATGTCTACTCCTACTGCTTCTTATTATTTTTGCATTCCGGGCACTATGGTGCTTACCCTCCTGGTGAAGGGACTACTCCATTGTTGGGTTTGGAAGGGGAAGTGGGTGACAGTAGAGTAGCTGTCAGTGTCACGTACATTTTTCTGCATACCACACAGTTTTGGTATCCTTTAACAGGGCATATCTCATGCATCATCTATTGCAGTGTCTGTTAGAGCCAGCCCCCTCCACTGCTGAAATTGTAACAGCAGTCTGCAGATTGATTATGGTGCAGTCCCCATAATCATTCTGCAGATCACAGAGGTGGGTACGCCACAGTCCCCATAATCATTCTGCAGACCACGAGATGGGGAGGTGGGTATTGCACAGTTCCCACAATCATTCTGCAGACTGCAGAGATGGGAGGTTGGGACGTCTCAGATCATAGCCGGAAAGTCCGCTCTCATTCTCAGAGGAGGCAAGCTGAAAAAGTCACTCCTTCTGACCTTTCCTCTGGCTTCTTTAGCACATCAAAATTGGATCATCTGGGTCACAGAGCTCCACCCCTTTACATCACAGAGCCAGCGTATGGCAGATGTTTTGAACAGTAACCTTCTTAGCTCTGTTTTTCTTCATATGAATGAGAAGGATGCCCCTTCAAAGATTTTGGATGTTAAATTATTAGCCTTTGCAGCTCTACCTTTAGCTATTGGTGGGAACTGATTAAAATGCCTAATGTACTTGAACCTCAGCTTACTATAAACTATGATAATTGCATTTATAAAATTCACAGACTAGTAAGGGCTTTTGTCTTAATGCAGATATTTCATCAGACTGTGTATTGGGAGGTCACAGCACTATTTAAACCTCATGCTCTTAAAAATACCAACCAATCAAATGCTTACTTATATTTGATGAGCCACCTATAAGCCATGAATGAAACAGGATGAAAGTATTAATACAAATATATTGCAAGGTGAGCCGTTAGAATCATGGCAATAAAGATGGTCAGTTGTTTGGATGCTTGGAATATAAAAACAATTTTGCACAGCAAACGTCATATTTTAAAAGGGTTCCCCTGCTATTTTTCAAGTAGTTCAGAATAAACCCAACTTTGTTTTTAAGAAAGGAAGGATATTAAGGATTTCTTGGCTTCTAAATATAAATGTGATATTTCTTGGGGTAAGATGATAGTTGTGGTAACTGTAATCATTCCAACTATTTGTTAACAGTTTGCACTGAAGTGTAGTTGAGGAACTTGTGTATAAACTTCCAGATGTTTTCATTTGTAACTTCTACTAATGTGACTTATTTTGCTGTCTGTATAAGACATGATAGTTTTTTATACTGGACATAAATCCAGAAAAATATCTAAGCAGATATCCAAGTCTGTATATGCCATCTAATCAGGGGATAATACAAATGGGGTGTAACAATGCAGAATTTAAATTTTGTGTTCTAGAAAAACATAATCCTTGTAGTAAGGATGTGATAGATGATTTATTAGAATGGAGAGAATATTGATGACAGATTAAATTGGATGCTTGCAGTGCATCAGGAATTAATGGTATGCAAAATTGTACATTTAAAATTTATTTAAAGTCGTGGTATTAAATATATGTAAGGATTTCATTGGTTGGTTAGTGTTTACATTGCATGAAGTTTAAATAGCATCATGAGCACCTAATTCACAGTCTGATAAAGTCTCTATATTGAGACAAACATGCTTACAACTTTATGTGTATTATGAATAAAGAAAGTTTTTATTGGCATGATGTTCAGCTAGAATTGTTTTTTATTTTTCTTGAAGTTGGATGCAGTTTTATTCCAAGGCTGGTTTTATTTGGCTCTTACTGTGTTTCCTTCCTAGAGGGATAAATATGGACACTTCTTGGCAACTTCTGATTTAACATGGCAAGAAAAGTTTTTTTTTCTTCTGTTTTTCTGTATTATTAATAATCATTCTTGTTGGTATATTGTGTGTGCAAGAGACCAGATGGGAGGGGAGTAAGGTTAGGTGTATCGGAGGTGGGTTCAAATTGTTTTATCATGGTGTGGATGGGAGAGGAAATGGTGTAGGAGTTATCCTGAAGGAACAGAATGCTAAGAGTGTTTTGGAGGTGAAAAGACTGTTGGATAGAGTGATGTTTATGAAGCTGGAAATTGATGTTGTAATGATGAATGTTGTTAGCACATATGCTCCACAAGTTGGGTGTGCGATGGATGAGAAAGAAAAATTTTAGAGTGAGTTGGATGAAGTGGTGATGACTGTACCCGAGGGTGAGAGAGTGGTGATTGGAGCAGATTTCAATGAGCATGTTGGTGAAGGGAACAGCAGGGATGAGGAAGTGATGGGTAGGTATGGTGTTAAGCAAAGGAATGCAGAAGGTCAGATGGTAATGGATTTTGTGAAAAGTATGGACATGGCTGTGGTGAATATGTATTTTAACATAAGGGAGGAGCATGGGGTGACATACAAGAGTGGAGGAAGATGCACAGAGGTGGATTATATCTTATGTAGGAGGGCCAGTTTGAAGGAGATTGGAGACTGTAAAGTGGTGACCGGGGAAAGTGTAGTTAGGCAGCATAGGATGGTGGTTTGTAGGATGATGTTGGTGATCAAGAAGAGGAGGAGTGTAAGGGCAGCACCAAGGATCAAATGGTGGAAATTGAAAAAGGGTAATTGTGAGGTGGAGTTCAGGGAAGAGTTAAGCCAGGCACTGGGTGGCAGCGAAGAGTTACCAAATAGCTGGGTAACTACAGCAGAGCTAGTAAGGTGCTTGGTATGACATCTGGACAGAGGAAGGACGACAAGGAGACATGATGGTGGAATGAGGAAGTACAGGAGAGTATAAAGAGGAAGAGGTTGGCAAAGAAGAAGTGGGATTGTCAGAGAGATGAAGAAAGTAGACATGAGTATAAGCAGATGAGGTGCATGGCAAAGAGAGAGGTGGTGAAGGCTAAGGATAAGACATATGAAGAGTTGTATGAAAGGTTGGACACTAAGGAGGGAGAAAAGGATGTGTACCGATTGATTAGACAGAGGGACAGAGCTAGGAAAGATGTGCAGCAGGTAAAGGTGATAAAGGATAATGAGGGAAATATACCCACAAGTGAGCAGAGTGTGTTGAGCAGATGGAAAGAGTACTTTGAGGGGTTGATGAATGAAGAGAATGAGAGGGAGAGAAGGTTGGATGATGTGGAGATAGTGAATCATGAAGTGTAATGGATTAGCAAGGAGGAAGTAAGGACAGCTATGAAGAGAATGAAGAATGGAAAGGCTGTTAGTCCAGATGACATACCTGTGGAAGCATGGAGGTGTTTAGGTGAAATGGCAGTGGAGTTTCTAACCAGATTGTTTAATGAAATCTTGGAAAGTGAGAGGATGCCTGGGGAATGCAGAAAAAGTGTTTTGGTACTGATTTTTAAGAAAAAGGGTGATGTGCATAGCTGTAGTAACTACAGAGGGATTAAATTGATCAGTCACAGCATGATGTTATGGGAAAGAGTAGCGGAAGCTAGGTTAAGAAGGGACCTGATGATTAGTGATCAGCAGTATGGTTTCATGCCAGGAAAGAGCACTACAGATGCAATGTTTGCTCTGAGAGTGTTGAGAGAGAAGTACAGAGAAGGTCAGAAGGAGTTGCATTGTGTTTTTGTAGACTTAGAGAAAGCATATGACAGAGTGCCTAGAGAGGAGTTGTGGTATTGTATGAGGAAGTCAGGAGTGTCAGAGAAGTATGTAAGAGTGGTACAGGATATATACAAGAGTATTGTGACCAAAGTGAGGTCTGCGGTGGGAGTGACGGATGCATTAAAGGTGGAGGTGGGATTACATCAAGGATCAGCTCCGAGCCCTTTCTTATTTGCAATGGTGATGGACAAGTTGACAGACGAGATCAGACAGGAGTCCCCGTGGACTATGATGTTTGCAGATGACATTGTGATCTGTAGTGAGAGTAGGCAACAGGTGGAGGAGACCCTGGAGAGATGGGGATATGCTCTAGAGAGAAGAGGAATGAAGGTCAGCAGGACTAAGACAGAATACATGTGTGTGAATGAGAGGGAGGATAGAGGAATGGTGAGGACGCAAGGAGTAGAGGTGGCGAAGGTGGACAAGTTTAAATATTTGGGATTAATAGTTCAGAGTAATGGTGAGTGTGGAAGAGAGGTGAAGAAGAGAGTACAGGCAGGATGGAGTGGGTGGAGAAGAGTGTCAGGAGTGATTTGTGACAGACGAGTACCAGTAAGAGTGAAACAGAAGGTCTACAAGAGGGTAGTGAGACCAGCTATGTTATATGGGTTGGAGACAGTGGCAATGACAAAAAGGCAGGAGTCAGAGCTGGACATGGTAGAGTTAAAGATGTTAAGATTTGCACTGCGTGTGACGAGTGTGGACAGGATTAGGAATAAGTATATTAGAGGGTCAGCCCAGGTTGGAAGGTTTGGAGACAAAGCCAGAGAGGCAAGATTACGTTGGTTTGGACATGTGCTGAGGAGGGATGTTGAGTATATTGGGAAAAAGATGCTAATAATGAAGCTACCAGGTAACAGGAAAAGGGAAAGGCCTAAGATAAGGTTTATGGATGTGGTGAGAGAGGACATGCAGGTGGATGGTGTGACAGAGTAAGATGCAGAGGACAGAAAAACATGGAAACAGATGATCCACTGTAGCGACCCCTAACGGGAACAGCCGAAAGAAGATGATGATGATTCTTGTTATGCTTTTTACTGATAATGGATATATTGACATTTAGTCACATCTGATCTGAAGAACATTTTTGCAAATATTAGAGAAAGACACTTTCTACACACACTCTGAAAAAGAATGGATGGTATTTTGCATAGTATTTTATAAAATAAATCAAAATATTGCTCATGTTTTGAACACTCTGCCTATTTCTAAGATCAGGCAACATGTTTCTAGACAGTTTAGTGAATACTTTTTGGCTGGATCATTTTATTTGAATCTAATTTTATATGAATGTTGCACTTGAATTAAATGAGATTTAGTGAAATGTGTCTGTTGGATGCAGTACTTGTGCAAGTATGACTTCATATTAAAAATGTGTATATTTGTGTATATATATATATATATATATATATATAGAGAGAGAGAGAGAGAGAGAGAGAGACGAAGACAATACTTTCTGGAAGAGTTTCTAAAGCTATGTAGAAAATCCATCTCAGTTAAAATTTCAGATATGGGGAAGCCATATGAGTCTGTTACTTTTTATCTAAAACACTTTTCATCTAATCATAAAATAGCTAAAAAAATCTGATACCTGTATAATCTAAAACACTGTCAAATAACATTACAGTTAAAATTTCATATACAACAAATACTTCTTTATAACTTTTTTTGCATGGGGAGCCTCCTGAACCCCTCCCCAGCACTTAAATGTACTTCCTCAAGAGATTATCCAACCATGGAGAAAAGAAGAAAACTCCTCACACAGTGAATCACTGCCGGCTTACAAACTCACACAGTGAATCACTGCTGGCTCAAAAACACAAACTCCTCACACAGAGAATCACTGCTGGCTCACAAACACAAACTCCTCACACGATGAATCACTGCTGGCTCACAAACTCCTCAGACAGTGAATCACTGCTTGTTCACAAACACAAACTCCTTACACGGTGAATCACTGCTGGCTCACAAACACAAACTCCTTACACAGTGAATCACTGCTGGCTCACAAACACAAACTCAAATGCCTCACACAGTGAATCACTGCTGGCTCACAAACACAAACTCCTCACACAGTGAATCACTGCTGGTTCACAAACACAAACTCCTCACACAGTGAATCACTGCTGGTTCACAAACACATATACAAACTCCTCACACAGTGAATCACTGCTGGCTTACAAACACAAACTTTTCACAAAGTGAATCACTGCTGTCTCACAAACACAAACTTCTGGATATAGAGATACGACATAACAGTGGGCATTAGCAAGGTGTAAAGACTGATCAATATTAACTGCTTTTCTATCAAATTCTTGCCATAACAAAACGTTCATTTACTTTTCCATTCATTTGCCTTGTTGTGAAAACTGTATTAATCCTTTACATTTACATCTTTATCCACCATCTCCACATTACTGTCTTTAATTTTCCTTTTATTTTCCCTGCAGAATCAAGCACACTTTACTGCAAAAAGTCATTCCTGGTTTAATCTAGTCTTTCTTTTGTTCATTGTTATTCGCTGTTTCTTTCTGTGGTGTATTATTTCACCCCTTTCTATATAAACACTCTGTCAGCAAAACCAGCTGCAATGTTCATTGCCTTGCTCTAACACAGTATTGTGATGAAACTTTATTCTGCACCTCTCTAAGTCATTCCTGTCCCTTAATATTTATATTCCCACTCAGCACTGTTACAGTCACTTCTTTATCTTTGAGGTCATTACTCAGTATATCATATGCTTTCTATTCTTATAACTTCAATAGCTACTTACTAGAGTATTGATTTGTGAGGATCATAAAAAGCCTAGCCTCACATTCCCATGTCAAGTTTTAGCTTTTTTATATTTTCCTACACATTTCATATCTATATTCTTTTCAGATAACTGTACCAATTAGTCTGCCACCTCTTTTTTATACTCCCTACTTTCATATGCATCCAGTGCAAAAATGTTGGGGTGCATTAAAAGTTTACTCTATAATCATAACAACAAATGTATAACACTCAGTGAAGCAGATGTATAAGCAATTAGAATAAGTCTTACTTGAACTTTTATTGAAGAGAAATGTAACTATCTCTGTGTACAAATTATCTACTTTTTTATTCTAGCCACACTCATAGCTCTAAGTTAATATTTAGCATTAACTGCACAATCAATGATGTTCCCTAACAAGATGGCTGCATAGTTAATGCTTGGTGACAGTTACAGAATTTTTGGTAGGATAAAACTCTTTAATGCCACATTTGCAGTAAAAGGTCCATCAGTCCATTTAGCAATCCTGCTGAAGAAAATCTTTAACAAAGACTCGCATAACTATTACACCACGCATGTTACCTCTGAAAAAGTGAAATGTAAAAGAAATATAACATCAGGGTTCATATCCTAGTTCAACCCTCGAAACACACGTCTGTCCTCAACATGCTGATAAAGGTTTTAAGCACTTTAGCAATGGTTCAAAATGTTGTGTGTTTTATTTAAACAAATGCATGCAGCAGTTCAATCCACGCATTTGATATAAATGCTCGGACCATTTTTTCATATGATGTACATCTACAGAGTATCTCAAGTGGCTTCAGAAGTAACACAATAAATGCTTTTAAATTTGGTTATAAAATGCTTATGTCTGTTAGGCCAATGCTGCAGATGTTCTGAGCATGTATGTGTCTGAGTCAAATGCTCAGCACTTTTTACACAAATGCTGATGCATTCAAGAAACTGCTGTGAACTCGCCTGGTATTTAAGCATAAGCTATAAATGATCTTTGTATAAATTAGGAAAATACTTAGATCATTTAGACTACCTGTTCTCACATGATGATGTTAGCTTCCAATGGAAGCCTATTTCAGGAAAGGCCACGATAAATCCGTACATGTTGCGACCTTATAAATGTAATTATGCTGTAATAATTTTCAATGGGATCAAGTTAAATGTAGAGAAATAGTCCAGAAATGTGTGCATATGTCTGCATATCAGTAAAAAAAAGAATAATTTGCTAAACCAAGTTATGAATATTTCTAACGTGCTTGCACTTAGGAGTGGGGTCATTCAGTTTCTGTACCATACAGCTTATGTCCTTCTGCATATAGTACTTATGTAATTTTTTTAAGCTAGACAAAGGTCAAGGCTGAACATGGGGTGGTGTGTAGTTTGAGAAAAGCTCAAGAGCCAGAAAACTAAAAATTTAGAAGGCTATTCCAAATGTTCTGAGTAAAAAGGCTCCAAGTCCTTATGCAGCAGAATTCATAAGCACTTGTATACTCTGCAAAGCCACCTTGCAGACTATACAAATACAAAGTGATTCCTAAAACAGCACAGCATGACTAAACAACATGTAAGTTAGCCTACTCTATGTTAGACATCCTCAGTAACAAGGAAGTTGTGTAGAATAGGAATTCAAAGATGCTCATACACTACAGCTTCTATGAACAGTGCATGCAGCTGTGCTGCACCCATTAATTCCAATAGGTAAGATGTCTGCCTAACTAAGAAGGCTCTAAGTGCAAAGTTCAGAATGACATAGCTACAGTCTGCTTAGTGGAATGCCTACCTATAGTTGTTAGGGGCATATGGTAAGTGATTTAATGAGCTTTGCAATAGCACTTTACTGAGATTTAGAGGCATGCTAATTGTGCTTGCCAATGAATCTCACCAAACTGTGCAAAGCAGACTGCTCACCTGTAAGCTATATTTATAAACAATGACCTCACCTTTATACAGCTGGATGAAAGTGAATGTTACATCAACAAACAACACACAGCTTACATCCTAAAGGGTTAATAACAATAAGTATTCAGAGATGTCACCATTACCTTTACCCACTTAGCCAGTTCATTCCACTGGGGGTGACAGCAAAGCATCCTCAGGATAGGAGGCCATCCTATGACTCATTCATTCCTTTATGGGTACCTAATCAATTAATTCATTCTTACTGTTATGACATTCAGTTGATAAGGAGCTGGGCAGCTTTCAGGTCCTCTGGGATGGTTCTCTTGGAACTTCTCCTTCCCTGCAGCACTATTATGAGCTCCACTGACTGCTGCAGATTGGGACTCAGGGTCAGTATCAGATCTGCATGCCCATGCATTATGGGTCCACCTAGTGCACCTACACAATGCTATCCAGGTAACAAGCTCCATCCATCTTTATTCCTATTAGAATGTGCAGTGGCCACATACTGTGATCCTTAGTATCAGTCCCCGGTAACAGTTTATCTGTGGAGCTTGTCTCCTGCACATGCCATCATGTCATCAGTTCACAACAAGACCTTTGTAGTCTTTGCTGCATCCTGACTAGGAGAGTATACTTGATGATGTAGTAATGGAGCCAGATGATTATTAAATATTTGGCTAATCTAGTTTATGATGAATACAGGGATTAAAGTCCTTCATCATGCAAATATTTCAGTGTACCCATACTGTGTTATTAACTTTGTTGCATATTTTATAATGTGGCACTGCTACAAAAGAGACTGATGCTTCACAGAGTTCCAAGTAGGACACAGCAGCGTCAAAATGTATGGAAGTATCATTTCTTAGATTCATGGATTAGTAGTAGGCTAACTGCCCTTATGGGCCATTTAAAGCCTACCCAATTACCCCATGTGAGAATCAAAGCCTGCACCTTGTGTTTGTAAGGTAAAAACTTTAACAATTATGCAAACTTTCAGACAAACTGAAAAAAGATATGAATAATCAAGCTCATCGAAACTAGTGAGCATGGTCCTGCTAGTTCTTCTGCATTAATATGGAGGTAACAGTATGTCTAACATAAATTTGAGAAAAAGCCATTTATTTTTTAATAAAGTTCATAGGTTCATAGGTAGGTACTAGGCTATTGGCCCTAGGGCCTATATAAGCCTAGCCAAAAGGTACCCTGGCTTTCACCACCCAAGAAAATAATTTTCCTGTGCCACTGTCGAGCAGAGCAACAAAAGTGATCCCCGGGGTGAATTGCCTATCTCCCATCCAATCATCAAGATTTTTCTTGAAGAGTGCTAATGAGGAGCTTTGTTTGATATAGATAGGTAGTTTGTTCCAGAGTATGGGAAGTCTCTGGGACAGGAATCTATCCCTCCAGCATGTTCTGTTTATTGTGGTGACAAGGTTTAGGTCCCTAGAGTGTGTAGCTCGGAGGGATTGGGATTTCTTTAAGTGGAGCATGTCCAAAAGCTCTGGGTTTGACATAGCTTTGTGTGGCGATATGCCACGGAGTAAAGCTGCAGTTTTTTGAGATGGTCTGCGTAGGGCATCTGTTTGAGGCCAGTAATCCTCTTTGTGAGGTATTTCTACATCCTTTCCAGTTGTTGTAGATGTCTTGTGAGGTACATAGCAATAGGGGCCTTGTACTCTATAATGGGTCTAATGAGTAATGAGTAGAGGGGAACAATGACCTCTTTTTTCCTGGCTGAGAAACCTTTTGTGATGAGGTGTGCCACGTAGAAGGATTTCCTGACAACTGTGGCGATGTGATTATCAAAGGAGAGACTACTGTCCACCTGTGTCCCAAGGTCTCTTATCACACTTTTGGTGTTAAGTAGACTACCGAATATGTGGTAGTTGATAGGTACAGAGTTTTTACCAAAAGTGATGACAATGCATTTTTTGGCATTGAGCTTGAGGCCATGGCTTTGACACCAGGCATCTGTCTCAGTGAGGCCCTTTTGTAGGATGTCCACATCTTTTGGAGTTTTGATTATGGCTCCTAGTTTGCAGTCATCTGTGAGCTTTGTTAGCCAAAGACCTTCTGTGTTAGCCTGTACTTCAGAGAAGTAAATACCAAACAGGAGAGGACTCAGGACTGAACCCTGTGGTACTCCACCTGTCACTGGTCTGAAGTTGGATTTGGAGTCTGCTACTTTCACAGTGTGGGTTTTGTCAGTGAGCCATTTGCCAACCCATCTTGTGACATAGGGATTTATACCTAGTTTAGTGAGTGTATCTATAATTCCAGAGTGGGGGGTGGTGTTGAAAGCCTTGGCAATCTCTAGATAGGCTGTGTGAACCACCTTACCCTGATCTACAGCTTTGGTGACAGCTTCAGAAAAGTCTATCAGGTTTAGGAGACATGATCTGCCTTTTACAAACCTGAACTGGGTGGGGTCCAGAGTTTGGAGATCACCAATGTCATTGTTTATAAGTTCCACGATGATACATTCCATAGCCTTGCAGACCAGCCTCATCAGGCTAATGGGGTGGTAGTTTCCGGGTTCCGTGGTGGCTCTACCTTTGTGGAGTGGGATAACCGTCGCTGTGCACCATTTAGTGGGCACATAACCTGAGGTGAGGCTATGATTGAACACGGTACTTAGGTGGGGTGCCAGTTCATTCTGTAGTTCATTTAGAATGCAGCCTGGGATGTTGTCAGGTCCCATGGATGCTGTGTTCTTGGCTTTGGAGAGTGTGTTTCTTACCTGTGCAGCTGTGATCACAGGAACTTTGCATTCTTCCAGTATAGAGATGGGATCGTTAGGGGATGAGAGGGGGGTAAAGTTAGCACTGAACCTGTCTGCCAGGATGTTGGCATTATCAGTTGGTTCTGTATATTTAGTGCCATTGTGCTGCAACTCAGAGCAGATCTGAGTGTTGCCATTGAGATTCTTGACATAGCTATAGAATGCTTTGTGGTTGTCTTTAGAGTCAGTGGTGATTTTGTTTTTGTAAGTAGCTTTGGAGGATTTTATGAGGGATCTCAGCTTCTTACTGAGGCTGACCAGGGAGTTTCTCCAATCATGGGATATTACTCTTTTTTGCAACAGTTTCTTTCTTCTGTTGTAGAGTTTGTTTATGGCAGGGGACAATCAGATTGGCTTCCTTTTTTTGGAGGATAGCATCTTGGTTCTGTTAGGGATTGCTCGATCCATGCACTCATGTAAGTGCTTCTAAAGTGCATTTGTGTAGGTTTCAGCAGTCATACCTCTATTGTCCATCAGCATGGATGACGTGAAGTTTGCCACTTCTGTCTTAAGAAGCGTGAGGTTGGCTTTGGAAAATTTTTTACGGGGGTTTCCTTAATGGGGGGTGGGGGGTGTGGATGTCTAGGGTGATTAGCTTGTGGTCGGATCTGACCAACGAGGAATTGACTTTTGGTGTGGGGCACCGGTTTCCCATGTTGGTAATAACCAGGTCTAGGATATTGCTGCCCCTGGTGGGAGTGTGGATAAGTTGATCTAAGGCATTGGAATTTATGAATTCCAGAAAACGCTGAGCACAAGAGTTGCTACATGAGTAGTTTTCCCAGTTAATGGTGGGGTAGTTGAAATCGCCCATTATTAGGGTGTTAGGTTGTACCCTAATATTTTCCAGTGTATCAAGAAATGAGGAGTGGAAATCCTGGGGCATGGTGGGGGATCTGTAGCAAGCTACAGTTTGGATTGTGATCTTGCCCAGAGTTATTTGCACTTGGATAATCTCGGATGCATGATGCTCAGCAACTAGCCTGGAGGTGTGGATATGCTTAATGAATATGAACACGCCTCCACCTTTAGTGTTTCGGTCCAGGTTAGGTGGCCGAAATGTGTGGAATGAATTATAGCCTGGTAATGCAGGGGTACTCTCCGGAGCCTTGAACCAGATCTCTGTCACTGCACAGATGTCAATGTTCTCCATTTTAAGGAGTGCCTCGAGTGAGTGCATTTTGAGGTTTAGACTTCTAGCATTGAGTAGCAATACCCTCAGAATTTGCTTGCTTGTACCTGTTACACTGGTGAATTTGTCATTTGAACCTTGCTTAAAAAAGGCACTATAGGGGTGGCTAGAGCCTTAGCCAGTATTTGGAATCCCAGGGGTGACAGATGCAGGCCAGCTCTTGCAAAGCATCGTAGTTTGTCCATCATGTCATCCCAGGCAGACAGATACTGAATCCCCTTAGAATGACACCAGAAACTTAGCCAATTGTTGAAGTCAATCATTTTGTCCTTGTACTGTGGTATCATTCTGGGTGATGGCAGGATGCTACATAGGGCTAGGGTCATACCTACCTGGGCTACAAGATCGGACAGTCCTCCATGCTTCTTTTCATGTAGTCGAGGGAGGTACGTCTCTGGTCATTCACACCAACATGTACAATGACAGAATCATATTTGTACTTGCTGTGGAGTGACCTGCGTACATGCATTATGTGGCGGATCCTGGCACCCAACAGGCCGTAACTTTCTCCTTGTTTAGCCTGGTGAGTGAAACACCAGTGTGCCTGACTATAGAGTCACCTATGACTAGAGTGTTGGGTACGTTGTTATGCCTTGTGGGCTGTGGTTGAGTGGCGCACTGAGTTTGTGGTCTATGTGTCATTTGGGTTGTGTTGGGGGGTGGAGGTTGCTTGTGTTTCTGCTTTGGAGGTCTTGTTGCTTGGTAGAAGAATGTCAAGTTTAAAATTGCTATTTTCACAGTGATGTCAAAGAGCACTTTATTTATAATTTGCACATCAGATATACTCCTGTATACAAAACTAATGTGTTTTGATAGCATTTCAGTGAGAGTAACCGGATGCTTTATGCTACTATATGAGCAGGACTAGTATAAATGGCTGATATCTTTCCTGGAGGAAATTATTGCATCTGAAAATCCTGTAGGCATCAGGCATGACTTAGAGACTCTGAGCTCAGTATTTACAGGGGTTATACAAATAAGAACCTAGGCATAAGAAATTGTAATCTCTGGAACAATTTGTGACAAGCAGTTATTGGTTTTCTTGTGCAGTTTCCTGAATCACATAATTATAAACAGCAGGTATATAACCCTTTGCATTTGTACACACTTATCACAACATAGTAATTTGCCTGCACGTCAATTAAACACATTGTTCTGCTTCATAAGGGGGTGTCTGCTCTTTTTAATTAATTCACTCTTTAAGCCTTTAAAATACTATGTTAAACAATCAGTGTGATTTTAAAGTGGAGTAAATGTAGTCTATTTCCACCTGTGCTTGTTTTTGGCATCTTATATAGAAACTCAGCCTGTGAAATGTGCTGTGTTACATTTGTTAGTCTGCTAATCCGGCTTGGAATCTTTACTTCTTAGTGTATTGTTCCATAGGCAGGCATGAACAAATATTCATTATGCTGATAAACCTACTAAACTCTGTGATCAAAATTTTTATAGCACATAAATTATTTGTTGCTGTCAAATGTGAAAATTTTTTTACTTTTGTTTCTGAAAGATGGAACATACACTTGACAAAGAGCTACTTTTTTAACATTTGATAACTGGCTAAGTGAACTGGTCAACTGACTGTCTTCAGCCACAAAATGGGCTAAGTGACATAGAAAGTACTTAAGATAAAAAGATAATAAATTCAACAAATATACATTAGGAAAACAGTAACTCATAATTAGAAAATTAATCTAGATGTTACAGTTTAAAACAACAAAGTAGAATTGCATGTAAAATGCTGCTGTGTCTGAAGGAACATACAAATTTGACTAAGCAGTGAGTGTCGATACTTAAGTAGGATATGTTTAAGAGCAAGCAAACTAGCAGTAGGTCACTGTGTTTCTCTTTAGGATTATGTATATGAGGAACAGACTGACCTCAAATTCATACTTAATTTTGACAGGATCTGTGGTTCATACTAGGGATTCTCAAGGGAAAATTGTACTGCTTTACACATTGTCTTCCAAATGCATCCAGACCAGACCTGACCTGTGGGCTCATTTCATAGCTTGTTATGGCAAAAATGTATTGGTGACAAATTCTCTAGAAAATATTTTAACTGCAGACATCAACTAGATGACAAAACAAAGTAAAGAATAAAGAGACCTGTTTCCAAAAAAGTTTCTTTTAGGTAGCAGTTTCCATAATAGTCTGTTGACTTCAACTTCTTTTGTTAAAGTTATAGAGCAGTCTCAAGGAATATACTAGACTCTATACATATTTTTATTAAAATTTTTAATCACGTACGTAGGCCGGAACCTGTCACTATTTAGCTATGACCCAAGTCAGTAGGCAGTCACAATGCACACATTATTGAAAACTGCATAGATCATATTAATATTATAATAATATTTACATCATCTTTACATAAAGGGTGAGATACATCACACACCAGTGGCTGTATATAATTAAAAATGAAATGTATGCTTTTTGTACTTTTTTTTTTTACTTACAGAAACTGCACAGATGACTTGACAAGTATCTTTCTACATTAGCCATATATATTATATATTAGAATTCAGGCAACTAATTGCACTACCATATAATGCAATTTTTACCATGATCAGCGAAATAAACACAACTACATGCTGCCTTCCAAAGTTGCTTCATTAACACAGTTAGGTGGAATATGAAAGAATCCTGCTTGCCCTTGTGAAACACATGATTGTTGATTGCCAGTCAACTTGAGACCTTTAGGTACTCCTTCAGTTAACTGAATGAGTTCCTACCCTGGCAATTAAGTAACTATCCATTTTGGAAAATGCCATTATATTCATGCTGTACAGGGCCATCAGGACGTTTCATATATCAGTTATTACTCAGGCACTAGAATCAGAGGACTTTAGCAAAGAAGATGTAGTTTAGTTTGTTAAAACACACTTGAACCTGCGTGTGTGTGTGTGTATGTGTGTGTGTGCGTGTGTGTGTGTGTCTAGCTGTCTGTATCTATATATATCTATATCATTCTGTCTCTCTCTCTATATATATACATATCTATATAGATATATAGATAGATATAGATATATAGATATACACACACTCAAACACACACACACACACACACACACACACACACACACACACACACACACACACACACACACACACACACACACACACACACTCCTGTAACAATAATTAAGATAGAACATTTTAAAATACCTGCAGAGACCAACATTTAAACGTGGACTGTTTAAAAAATGAGGCACATATAGTCAGCAGCACAGTAGACTGACGACCCTTGTTCTCAGATTCTCAGATGCCTGTTTTTGGGAGGTGGGTCCCTACTGGAGCTATGACATTTTGCATTGTGCTTTATATCAACACAGAACTAACTATTATGAGGGAAAAAAATATTATATCAGAATATATGCTTTTAACAATATAGGGCTACTGGAGTAGATCCATGACAAAAAGTAAGATTGTTCCATACTGCTGAATGAAAAAAAAGATGCGGTTGTTAGCAACATAATAAGACTGCTGTGCCTAAGGTGTTCTTTTCCTATGTAGAATTCTGGACATTGTTGGCATAGAGCTACATAGATCACAGCTTTAATCTGACAGTTAAATTTGTGTTTTATTTGCTACTCTTTATCTTTAATGGTAAAGGTTGACCCTGTGGACATGTGTGGGCAATAATGCCACATGTTACATCTGGACATACCATACCTAACTGCATACTGGTACGTACCATGGTTAGCTTCCAAGATATTTTTTAGGTTGGGGCCCCGTTTGAAAATTAATCTAGGTGGACCCTCTATTGTTGACCTGGTAGTTGGGTCATTCCGTAAAATGCCCCAGTTCTTAGTGATGATCTTCATGATCTCATATGCATCTGAGCTAAAGGGTGTAATCAAACTACCCTGTCCAAGATTGTTAATGCCTGTTTTTGTGTGCAAATCTAATGTTAAGTTTTCTGAAATGGTTTTCCTATCCAATACTGGTTTATAAAATCCTCTTGATCTTTTTGACTGGACTTCTGTCATTATTTGATTCAGTAAGCGGTTTGGGTAATCCCTTCGAGAAAACATACCCTGTAGTTTACTACATTCAATGAAAAAGTCTTCATCTTTTGTGACCATCCTTGCTGCCCTCACTAGTTGCCCCTTCACTACCAATCTTTTTTGGTGAAGGGGGTGGCAGCTACTGTAGTGTGAAAAGGTGTTTGAGTACATTTCTTTCCTGTATATAGTTGCTGAATAGCAACTATTAGTGTAGTCTTTGCTAAGGTTACTGTCCAGATATGCAGTGTCATCTTTCCCTAAAGTAAATGTGAAAGATAAAAAGTGTGTGGTACTGTTGAAGTATGAAACCAGTTCTTCTGCTTGGGTATGTTTCCCTCTGTTAACATAAAAATATCATCCAAATAACAGGTGTAATAGTGGATCTGATGTGAGGTCTGCCCTGATTTCTTCACATACTCTTCCTCCCAGTAGGCCATCAGTAGATTTGCTATACTGGCCCCACAAGGTGAGTCCATTGCTACCCCTATTTTCTGGAATTAGAACCTGTTACTGAACATGATGAAATTGTATGACAGAATAATGTCTAAGATTACTTCAACAAGTGTGATTTCCTCTGCTGGTGCCCCCCCTTGCGTAACATGTAACTGACCCATTCTATACCCTCTTTATGGGGGATTGATGAGGACAAGTCCTTCACATTGACTGTCAGGAAGTTCATGTCTTTGTTGAATTCCAGTGTATTGATGTTAGATAAAAAACTCCATGAATCTTTACATACTTGCCCCTCTTTCTTAACATATTTCTTAAATATGCAGTCTACAAATTTAGCACAGGAGTATGTAATACTATTCCTGGCATATACTAGGGATCTCATGGGTGGGTCAGTGATACTTTTGTGTATTTTCAAAATCCCAAAAAGTACAGGGATTCTAGGTGCTGGCATGTTCAGGTAGTTGAACTGGTCCATGTCTATTTTCACCTCAATAAACAAACCATTTAAAATTGTTCAAATCATCCTGTATGCCACATTCAATTCATTTCTGGAAACTTCAACATAAACATCACTTCATAAAATCCTGGACATTCTACCTTCATACTCTTCATAGTTCATTATTACTAACCCACCCCCTTTGTCAGGTTACATGATCCTGACAGGGGCTTGTTTTAGTAAAGACAATGCTTCTTTTTCTTTTCTAGTGATGCTGCTGAATCCAGCATTCACCTCTTTACCATTGTTTAGACAGTTTGTTATGTCTAATTCACAAATCTGTTCATACAAAGCCAGTGTGGGTGTAGTGGGGGGTTGTAAGTACTAGCAGTGTGTAATGTGTTGAGTGTGTGATTGTTTGGACCCAGCAGTACTGTTAAATTTAATTTTCTTACAGTTTTAAGTCAATTAAAGTGTTAGGTAAGTCTGCTCTGTGAGTTGGTACAAATGTATGCCCTTTAGCCAGTAAGTCTACCAGCATAAGGTCTACAGTTAACTCAGAAAATTTAAACACTTTAAAGTCTTTTTCTGTGTTGTAAACAATTTTACAGTTCCTAGAATCACTTACTGCAGGGTTGTGCAGCGATTCCAGTTGTTCCTCCTGTTGTAGTATGTTCTGGTAGTCCTTTGCCTCAAGTTGTAAGTTGTGGCATGTTGGCGAAAATATGGGGCATCTCCTGGTGTAGAATTTACCATATTTTGTTGTCTGTTGCTGGAATTCGACAGTTCTATGTCATCCTGACTTCTGTTTGCACTTCGGTTCCCTGATTTATAATCCAAACAGCTCTGTTGGTGCGTGTTGTTCTCCTGTTTTCCTTTTCTAGATGTTGTATTTCCTGGATGAGTTGGGTTCCCTGTAGACCCGCCTCTGGCTTCCATTTGGCCAATCAGAGCTCCGGGTTGTGATGGAGCTGGCTTCAGATAGGCTGAACCAGTCTCATAGGCATGTCTATCTCTGTTAAGGTTTTTCAGATTGCCATTTCTCAATTTTGAAATCCATACTGGTGAATAATCTTTCATAATCAAATTTATACCTATTAAAGTCCACATTTTCCTTGATTTTTTTGGTCTAGGATTGTTGCTTCCTCCCTTAATTTATCTGCCCATAACTGACAGTGTTTGCACATGACTGCTTGTAATTCATAGCCATGCTTGTCAAAGAGTTTCAGTAATTCTTGGTGAAACTCTGAACCCTCCACCAGTCCTGTAAGAAACTGCCAAACTCTCAGCCCTTTAGGAATGATGTTCTCACTCATATACTCTTTAAAGTAAGCTATTTCCAGATGCAATTTTTTTATATTTTAGTAGTCTTTGATCAAATTCTTTTAACATCTGTGTGATGTTGCCTCCCCCCCCCTAGCCGGTTGCCTCATTTCTGAACTCCTCCTTGCTGTTTGGAGGGAAATGGGCTCTTTCAGCCATGTGTTCAGTGACGTCTCCCCAATAAGCCCTGAGGGTACTTCTTGGTGCATAAATCTTGTTTCATGTGTTTGTGTCAGCTCTTGTGGTCTATTTTGTAACTCCACAGCTGTACTATGTGCAGTACCATTGACTGGACAGTTTATCGTACTGGACAAGGTTCTATCACCCCTCTCTTCCTTCCTGGGCCAACTGAGTGGCCAAAGGTGGTTGGGAAGTACTTGGAGGGTTGAATGAATGCACTGATAAATTAGTCTTAGTTATAGAATCAAGTCTAGTAGCAATATCTTCAACTCGCTGACTAAGAGCTCCAATTAGGAGGGTAAGAATGCTTACATCTTTGTCCTGTGACAGCATGATGGGTGAACTTGCTGGGTCTTCCAAAGCCATGAGTACAAACACAAAACCAGGAAAAGCAGGAGACTGAACAACAATCCAAGACACTTGCAGAAGAAGGTAAGTCCACTCCAAGTACTGTAGTTCCTTTTCTTTAATATAGCACAAGCAAGAGAATGCCCTAAGTAGACACAAGCAGGAATACACAGACAACACATTTAAATTTAAGGCAATAGACAGTGTGATCTCTGATGGAAGAGGGGGCCCAGAATCTTTACATTTGGAAAGGTTAGAGTTATTGTGGCAACTCAGGACTACAGCTTGCGCTTACCCAGGGTTAAATGAGGTTTACTCTATTTCTTGTATTTTAAAGCTAAGAAACCTTCAGAGATGACTAACATGATGAATTGTAGGACAAACTAGCTATGTCAAATATATAACAGTTGTCTCAGTACAAGCTAATACATACAAACTTTTAAAAGCAGTCAATTTAGTAATGCATAATTCAAATGGTGGGTGCCATGCCATGATGTATAGACAGGAATGTTGTTTGTACTTCCATGTATCCATACATAATTGTCACCCCAATATTTATATATATTTTATATTCTAATGTTTAACTGTAGGATGCCATGCCATGCTGCATAAGACAGAAAAGTGTTCTGAATATTTTTATGCATTATTATTTTTATGCATTAGTACATTTTACTACTTCTTTATACTTCATCATTCTGTTATATGCTTCTTAAGCACATTTATATTTTTAAATATTTTCAAACATTTTTAACAACAACATTTTTAAAAGGTTCTCAAATATTTTGAATATTTTTAATAACTGTATGTTTACATATTATGAGTATGATTTACTATGTCACAATATTGGACAAGAAAGTGTGTATCTTTACTTGCCTTTTTATAAATCCAGAGGGTGTTTTGAAAGAAACTCTTTAAAGAAGTAATTACTTATTGAGTGGACCCTCATAGCATCATCAGTGTGTTGGGAATAGCCCTCACCCATTGGCTGACTAACAACATGCTTGCACCATGGACTGTTATTTAAATGTACTGGTTTTAGTGAATCCCATTACCTGAAGAAGTCTCACCATCATTCTGTATTTTTTATTATTTTTGCTTGTGCTATATTAAATAAAAGGAACTACAGTACTTGGAGTGGACATACCTTCTTCCGGAAGTGTCTAACTCTGTAAAACTCAGACATTCTCATTCTCATTGGTAATCTTTGCCAAACACTGTCCTGCCTCTTCCCTAGGGTAATTACTGCAACCAAAACTTTGTCCATTACTGAATGTACCAGTTGGAGTACTCCTCCTCAGTGCAAGGATCATATTATTATAAAACTGTAGCATCTTCTCCACTGAGCTTTCCATACTTCTAATAATCTTTTTAGCTTCTTAGTGTTTTTACGTCCTGGCTTCTCATAGCATTTGGCTTTATTTGCTGTCTGCTTGTTTAATCAGGTATAGTTTTGTCTTCCTTAACATGCATTACATCTATTTATTCCCAAATATTGCCATCCCTTGACCTACTTTGGCTGTACCCTATTTTGCTTTTTGTTAAGATGCCTTGTGTACCTTATTTCGATACCTGGCTCAACTGCATAACTGTTCTATAGTCTCATACATGCTGTTTTGAGGTACTGCTATTCTTCTTCAACTCTACATATTTCCTCTTCCTCCTGAGGTGCTAGATCCCTTAGTATTTCCTTGAACTCTAGTACTTTTGCTCCAGTCAAGTCCAGGTCTTCAGCTTAATTTCTGTTGACTTTACAGCCTTCTTTGATCACTACTTGCAGCTGATTCTGGCCACCAGTGGTTAATGCTGTGGGATAGCACTGAAGATGACTTTGCAATCACCAATTCTACCCTAGTGTCCTTTCCTTACTTGGAGGAAGTCTACCTGGTTTGCACATTGTCCACTCTTACTTTGTCTCTTGGTTAGGCATGTGTTCACCACCATCAAGGCACTTGCCATACCGAAGTCAAGGATAGTCTCTCCTTCATTATTCCTTTTGAGCCATCAACTTGGTCCCAAATAGTCCTAATATCTTCTTCTGTCTGGCATAATATGAGCATTCAAGCATTATCAACACAAGCTCATGTTGTCCTGCTTTATCTGGTAGGGCTTAGATTTGCTGCATGAATACATTATTTTCCTTACTGTCACAACACTGCTCTGGGGCATAGGCTGAGATTATGCTGCCCTGCTTTTATACCGGTGTTTGATTGCCATGAATCTATCATTAATTCTGATGATATCCCTTACTGTCAAATGAAGTCTCTCCTCACCTCCAATTCCTACACCATTTCTATCTTCCCCTTGAGTAGTAGACTTTGGATTACAAGCCAAGTGGCTTTGCTGCACTCACAATTAAACTTGTCTCATAGATACACGGGATGTCCAGCCTCCTCCTTACCATCATGTCAAACAATTCCAAGCTATGTACCGTCAGTGAATTTATACGGAGTGTAGCAATTCTTGATATGTTTGTCATATTGCTTAGTTAATTGGTTTTACATCAGCCTTTTGCTCAATAGCGCTATTTCAGGTAACACAAACTGGGCAGTTGCACACCAACCAGCCAGTAGGCTACTGACCTTGGGCTGCTGGGCTTTATGGTGCTTTATGGTGAGCACTAGCTGGTCAGTGGAGGCACACAGGTACCTTTCAAAACTAGCATGAGTCGCTGGCAAATGTCCGAATTGAACAGGTCCTCAACGCATTTAGCACTGGCAAATACCCAAGCCCTGTTTGGTGACAATTATCATGGACCTAATCATCTACATCCAGTTTTTACACAATTGAATGGCTAGCCCTATTTGTGTAACATATATATATATATATATATATATATATATATATATATATATATATATATATATATGAGTGTGTGTATACATATATATATATATATATGTGTGTGTGTGTGTGTGTGTGTGTATATATATATATATATATATATATATATATATATATATATATATACACACACACACACACACACACACACACACACACACACACACACACACACACACACACACACACACACACACACACACACACACACATATATATATGTGTAGACACACACTTGTATGTATGCATGTTTAATTCAGATCTCTAGTATACTTAGTTGCATATTTTATAAATGTATTTTTGATTACTATCTGCTCCTGAGAATTATATATAAATGAAAAATGAGGTAATCCACAAAAGGCAAAAAGGCAGCAGGTACAGGCAATAAAATAGGAACACAGGATAAGTAAACCAATTTAATGTAAGTGCTTTTTTCGTTTAGTACAATAACTAAACTTCATCGGACATAAAACAACATTCCCTTCCTATATATCCACATTCACAGTAAATACGAATGTTCAGCAGCCAATCATGAAACTCATTAAGTTAAATCTCACTCACTTATTAAATTCCACATTACAAAAGATAATAATAAATAAGAATATAATACTACAGTGAAATAATGCAATAAAAATTAATAAAAAAATGAAAAAAACTATCTATCAAAAGTTTTTAATTTCAAAAAACTAGTAATAGAAATCATATCATTCAGGCTTTGTAGAGAGGTGGCATTCAAAAAAAGGTATATAAATACTAAAATAATACTAAAACATCTGCCTAATTTATTTATTTATTTGCATTTGTTGACCGGGAGTTTCCGACTGGACGTAGGTCCATTTTCAGCGGAGGCCCAGGGAGAAAAGCTCCACATTTAAAATAAAGACAGTAGTTACATTGGATTACATAGCGATTAACAATTTAACATAGCAATTAATTACATATTTACAGATGAAGAACATAGTACATGCAAATGAATAAAGAGAAATATGGATTGTATTTCTGTCCTCATTTATTTTGCTTACATATAAGCCTAAACTGATGGATTAGCATTGAAAATCCTAAACTAGCCCCACTGTAGAATTTTATCCTTTTGCTGTTTTTACTTTCCCTTTATCATTCATTCAGCAAACCCTTTCACAGTACGACAGATGCAGTCTGCAAAATAAATTAGCAAAGAGAATACAGTATTGATTCTACTTAAGTACAACATTCCCCCTTCATTTGTTCTAGGCTGAAGACAGGGGTGCAAAGAAGAAAAAAATGAAAAAAAATTGAGGTAATCTGTTTTACTGAAATGCTTCTTTGTAATTTATATGCTCCACTACTTTTAAGATTTCATATTTGGTGTTCATTTTTAATCTTAAGCAAAAAAAAAAAGGATTGGTAGATTTCTTTTGAACTCTTTCAGTTTTCTTGTGATGTTTTCCCATTCAAGGTGTTCACCAGGTAATGTGTTATATTAATGTCATGCAAGTTTTTCTTTGAAAAAAAAATGAGGTGCATACACTTTCTGATAAAGATTAAAGTGCACGTTTCTAAGAAAATGCTAACTTAGAAGTATAATAAGGGAAGGGCTATGTGTGGCACAAACTCATATCTTCTAAAACACAGCTTTTTATTTTACAGTACTTTTTAGTATATACTTCATACTGGTTCTCACCTTCTTCGTGTATCATCTAAGGTGATATAATTAATGGCTCCAGGGTAAAAAAAAATGACTGAAGTTTCCTCTTTAATTAGTTCTTTGTTTCAGTGTGTAACTAAGGGTATCAGCATTTGTCTGATTCCTCTTCTGTGTAGCTTTAACAGTCCAACATCTTTTCATGTGTGAGACATGGAAGTGAAAAGGCATAGATGTGTTAATAACCACCACTGAAATGGTACATTTTGCATTATAACTTTCTCATTTTCCTGAATTGTCAAGGGCATCGTTAAACAAAGAATGGTACAGTGTTATACATTATACATTGAAGAGCATATCCTGTATTTGTAAATCTATGATCATTTCTTTGAATGGTTTATAATGCTCAGTTAATCATGCTCTTTGTTTTATCATAACACTCATTTCTTTACTTTGTAACTTGCTGGTGTCACATTTAGTTCTATATGTAATGTATCTTTGATCAAATAATGTATTAACAGATAAACACAATTAAGTATGCAAAACTTTCTACCATATCAGGAAGGTAAACATGAAATTCAATTGACACTAATGATGTTTGTACACCACTGATGTGGTATGCAATCTGATATATCATGCAGCACAATGCAATATATACATCCATCTGAATCTTCTGAGATTACCAAAATAAGACCTACTGTGTGTCAAGGAAGGTGTGATTGTAGACATATAAATATATTTTACTTGGTTCTGATTGCCCCTTTACGAGCTTGTCCCACGTGTTGTCAAGAAGACAGTAATTCCGTGTACATCTAATCTAGGATTTTTGTATTTATTATTCCTTGAGCTTCATCTCACTCGCTGTACATCCATCCATAACCCCTTTTTTACCATTTTTCACAAAGAGTCTGGGTGTCACATCAATAGTGACCATCATATAGAGCCAATGTTCAGACCTGTCACATTTGTTCTATACCATAAACAAGCACACCTATGACTAATTCATAGAATATAATCCACCTGCTGTATGTCTTAGTTTCCATATTGTCTTGTTTTATGAAAACTGAGGGATGTCTTAAAGGAAATAGATTTGTGAAATGTGTAAGCATTATATGTTCCTAACTGATAACATATTTATTAAAGTTGGCAATCTTAAAAAAATAATTTCAGTAACCATGATTTATTTTTATGAAATAAGGAACAAGCACCACTTTATTTCTGATATAGAAGCAGAGTTAGTACAATTAAATTAGTCATCACATAATTTCATCTATAGAACAACGATTAGCACCATAAGAAGTACCATGCAGCAGGTAATTGCAGTGTATTTATTTATTTATTGCATTTGTATTTGTTTCCCAGGGTAGAGCACTGACCTCCATGGACCTTTTTCAGACTCAGCCCATGAGCGGTGTCTGGTTAAGTGACTTGCTGAGAGTGACAAAGTTAGGAAGAGGAGGTTGAGAGAATTAAACCTTGCACCTTCTAAAAAGTTTAGACCACTGGGGGAAGAGATGAGAAAAATGAACTAAAGGATGACTGCAAGTATCACAGTTACACATGGTACCTCATGGATAAGTCTGAAACCCAGAGCCTTCAACCTTCATTACCCAAAATATAACCTGTCAAAAATAACCTCCAAAAACTAATGCCCCCCACCAGCTAATGTAATCAACTCCATGTTCCTTCTACAAGGTTGGAAGAGGGAGAAAATGCCCAGAAATTGCACTTAGTGCCCACAGTATCCCCTGGCAATGTTTCTTAATGCAAATGCCATCACTGTCAGGGAACCAAGTCTTGGAGGGTTGAGGCATAGAGACTCTCCTTTCTTGGAATAGTGTTACTAGAATAAATGCAGTAGTGGATGTCATACTAGAGTCTGTCACTTCTTCTTTCGGCTTTTCCCAGTTAGGGGTCACCATAGCGGAACACCATCTGCTCATGATTGGCAGTGGAGTTTTACGGTGTCGAGTTGCCAGCCCGGCGCCCAACCTTCCACAGAAAGCACACACTCATGTACTCACACCTAGGGCCAGTTTAGTGTGTCCAATCCACCTACAGCATGTCTTTGAGATGAGGGAGGAAACCGGAGCACCCGGAGGAAACCCACGCTACCACAGGGAGAACATGCAGAATCCACACAGAAGGCACCCCAGCCGAGGATTGAACCGGAGAACCTCTTGCTGTGAGGTGGCAATGCTAACTGCTGCACCACTGTGGCCGCCCATACTGGAGTCTGTCACTACAGAATGGAAGTGTTTAATAAGAAAAGCAGATATCTCCCCTGGTATTCATTGCATTGCCCTAAGTATGTACACATTTTTTGTATCGTTCATCTTTAACATTTATGGAAGTAAGTTGTCACAAGTAAATAAAATGTAAGAAAATGATAATTAATTCTAAGAGGTGATGTGTCAGTGTGTGTTTGTCTTATGGTATGGATTTTGCTGCATCTCTGAATGCCAAGTGAGTAGCTTGAAATGTTTCCTCAACTTATAATAAGAAATATCTCTGTTTCATAGGCTCATGACATCTTTTGATGATGTCACATAAGAATCAGAAAACAAATACATGAAGTTAAGCAAAATATTTCTAAAAATTAATAAAGGATTGTGATTATTTTAAGAACTGATGCCTATTTTTTATTCTGTTTTTTTGGGAGTCATGTTTGCAAGAATAATCCTGAGTTCTCTCATGCCTAATCATAACTAAATAAGTCCCTTCCACAAACCATCTGCATTCAATATGCAGACGACTCAGCATTGATATGTTGAGAATCTTCCCCAGCTGAGCTTCAGGCTACTACCCAAAAAGTTTTTGCAGTTGCTGAAAATTGGTTCTATCAACATTGCCTCCTACTTATTCCAAAAAAACCTAAATTATTACTATTTACACCTACACAGAAATCCTCTGCTCTTGACTTCAATATAACATCTAATAATGGAACAGTAAATATCCTCTGAGCCTACTACGAAACTACTAGGTGTCACATTAGATCATAATCTGAACTTCGATTCTCATATTAACTTAACCATCAAGTCAGTCAATAGAAAACTTGGTTCTCTTTATACGCTGAAACCCTTCCTCTCTGCTTCAGCGAAAGTTACCATTGCCCAGACGCACCTGCTATCTACCCTTCTCTATGCCTCACCTATTTTTACAAACCTATCTAAATCTAATCGCAATAAACTAGCAACTTCATACAACAACATTGCCAGATTTGCCACAGGAGCCCCTTTTTGTACCCACCATTGCATTAATCTTAAACAACTTGGTTGGCTGGAAGTACATAATCAACTACTACTACAGCAACTTAGCATCACCCACAAAATCTTCTTTCAACCTTCTAATACTACCATACTCTGTACTCTTATTAGCCCTTATAAAAACCTCTCTTCATTGCGTTCAGCTACTAAGCTCCTAGTAGCCTACCATAAATCCCACAACAAAGCTGGGGACTGTTTGTTCTCCATCTCAATTGGACCTATTTGGAACAAGCTTCCAAGCGAACTTACAACTCTTACTTCTACACCCACTTTCAAAAAGCATCTAAAAATCTTCCTTAAATCCCAATGGCTCTGTCCTTGTATTAACCTAGACTGAAACTTTTATTGCCTCCAGTTACTCACCTGTTCTTTTGACCGCGACTTCTTCACTACATTACTTTAGTACTAGCTAATTTAACTTCACCAACTCCACTGAACTACAAAAAAAAAAAAAAAATCAGTAATATTCTTATATTCAATGATAGTTCTCTTTGTAATTCTTTCAACGTGTTATATCTTGTGATATCAGGACTCCAAAGGCTTTATATCTCTAGTTGTATTCCTTTGTTTATATCCTCGTGTATTTTTCGTTTGTCTGTCCTACTAGCATTGCTTTTGAAGTGCTTATTATTGGGTATAAGTTTCTTCTCTTTTTTTTCTATGTTGTGGAGCTTTTCTCCCCGGGCCTGTACTGAAAATGGACATGTATCCAGCTAGACTAGCCCGGCCAACAAATTAAAATAAAATAAATAAATAAACCAACTGCTCATTCATATTATTTAAACTGCCTGCTCCTTATTCTGTTAGCATTCTAAATTCCGGAGGGCTCTCATAATATTATGTAGCTGTTTAAAAAGGGGGTTTCTCTGACAAAGGTCATTATTTTCTTTTATATGAGTAAACCTGAATCATCCCAGGATTTATCTGCAGTGCATCATGTTTTTAGAACTGAATGAAAAACAATTGAAAGACAAAAAGACTTGTTTATTAATGGTGCTGCTGTTAAATTAAGTTATAAATTCCTTGAAAGTGAGCCTTTTGTGTACTGACTTATGATCATGTTTGTAACGGTAGCACATTACAGTGATCAGTTTTTTGGATGTAAAACTGTATACACCATCAATATTTTCCTACTAGGATGAAAACATAGAAGATGTACAAACTGTATCTTTAATTAATTTACCTTCTGGAAGTTTAAACTGTTGATTCCTAGTTTCTGAGAAAGTCACATACAGCTATGTACCATGTGACAAATCCCATACCGTTCATTGACTGCATACCTATCAGCTTGCAAACACTGAAAATAAGAATAAAGGCTTTTGAAAAGAAGAGTGTGAGGTGAGTGAAAAAAGACAGCAGCATTTTGAAAAGAAGGCACATTCAGCCCAAAATGTGGACATCTAATTAGCAAATCCCTGTGCTTGCTTCCAGTAGGAATGTGGGATATTACTCAAAACCATGTATTTAAAAACAGTGACAAAATAAAGGAAAAATAGAAGCATATTATCAAAGCAGCAAAGTAAAATCTGCAGACTTTAACTGTATTACTAAATTACACCATACAGGGTCACTTATTTTTGGATCTGAAAAAGGGAGATGTAAGATAAGTTTCCTCTTTCTTTAAAGTATAGATGCCACTAGTATGTGGATCATTTAGTGTAGGTGTCTGTGTACAAGATAGCTTCAAGAATAACATGTTATCAGCAGGGATGGCCAGTGCTATTGGACTGCTGGACTGCAGCCCCCTCAGCTGTAAAATAAAGAAAAAGAAAAAAATAAAAGAAAAAGATAAAAAAATCGTGGACTTTCGCACTAGTCCAGACTGCTGCTGAGACAGTCTGGAGTATGCGCAGACTGTCTCAGCAGCAGTCCGGACTGGGAAACATGTAAGAACAGAGCTCCCAGAAGTCTATGCAGTTTTAATTGCATACACTGTCGCTGGGAACAGGTCGGACCCGGACTGCAACATTGGCAGGCAGGCTGGAGATCTCACGGGGATGTAATGGTAAGAAGTCTCATTGGGGATCTCGAACACACCAGCTATGGGATGTATGTAATGGCCACAGCTATATGGATCATGGACAGTGGAAGGGATTTACATCACAGTGTGTGTGTGTGTGTGTGTGTGTGTGTGTGTGTGTGTGTGTGTGTGTGTGTGTGTGTGTGTGTGTGTGAATGCCCCAGTTGTTAGGTGGCTAGAACAAACTCATGGTGGTGTGGTAGGGAACACCTCAGGCTTGAACCCTGTACCTTGTATGCAGGTGTTAAGGACCTGAATTCCCTATCCACCACCATTTGTAAACAAATTGCAGATTTTTGCCTCATATTTGATCTGATCTGTTCCTCATAATATCTGTGATTTCTAAATGCTGCAATGCTTAATATCTGATGGTGCAGTGGTAGCATTGTTGCCTCACAGCTGCAGGTTGTCAGGTTTGATTCTTGGCTGGGGTGCCTTTTGTGTGGGGTCTGCATATTCTCCCTGTGTTTGTGTGGGTTTGCTTTTGTGTCCTCCCATGTTACAAAGACATGTCTGCATTATTTCTTCCTGGGCCTCTGCTGAAAATTGTTTTCTTGTTCCAAGTCAGACTGTCCTGATTAACAAATGTTAAATAAAATTGACAGGAATTTGAATTTCAGACTTCAGGTTTCTGAATGTTTGATTCCTTGCATATTTGATGGTTCAGTGGTAGCATTGTTGCCTCACAGCTATAGGTTTTCTGGTTTGATTCTTGGCTGGGGTGCCTTCTGTGTGGAGGCTGCATCTCATCCCTGTGTTTGTGTGGATTTGCTCTGGTGGCCTGCCATTTTACAAAGATGTGTCTGCAGTATTTCTCGCTGGGCCTCTGCTGAAAATTGTTTTTGTTCTGTCAGAAGTAAAATTGACAGGCATTTGAATTTCAGACTTCATATTCTTTAGAAAATACATAGTAATGCAACCTTTTATTCTAGCAATTTTCTAAGTTTATAAGATGAATATTTGAAATGTGTCCTTATTTTTGGGACTGTATTACCCCATTAGTGGCTTTGTCCAGGTTTTTTGTGCTAAGGTTGACAGCTATGGCAAGAACTGAATTCACTGAATATGTTTGAGGGCTGTATTCCCTCATTACTTGGTTTGTCCAGGTGTTTTCTGCTAAGAGGTTGACAGCTATGGTGAGAACTGAATTCATTAAATGATAGCCATTTAAATTTCAGTCTTCCGCTCTTTCACAAAGCAGCTGATTTGGCGTAGTGGTATGTTGCTCTGACTGTTTTGCACAGGGACTTTGGCAGTAAAATGTATGGTGGTAACACAACATTTTTCTTTCACAAAGCAGTTGATTTGGCATAGTAGTATGTTGGTCTGACTGTTTTGCACAGGGACATTGGTAGTAAAATGTATGGTGGTAACACAGCATTTTTCTTTCACAAAGCAGCTGATTTGGCATACTGGTATGTTGCTCTGACTCTTTTGCACAGGGATCTTGGCAGTAAAATTTATGGTGGTAACACAGCATTTTATTCTAGCAACTTTCCAAGATTATACAAGCAATGTTTATGTGTCCCTGTTTTTTGGGCTTTTGACCCCCCCCAATAAATTTGGCTTTTTCCAGATTTCTTGTTTTGCGAAATTGAGATGCAGTTGAGTATTGAGATTTTACAAGGAGCTGAGAGTAGCAGGGGAAGAGAAGTTTAGTGCTGCTTAAACTAAGTCAGCTTGCATTGTTAATAGCACAACAGTCTGTGTACTTGCTTTTGATGCAGAAGGTTGTTGGTTCTACACAAGGGATGAATGCTGCCGTACTGAAAAAGTTAAGATACTAACTATGAGCCTGTTATCGGTTTGCTATCCATTTCCTATTGCAATATTACTAGCTTATCATTTTTAATGTAATATAGGCAATTTATTCTTCAGGGGGCATCAGACACTTTATTTTTCGATGAAACCATGAAATATAAAGGTGTTGGCTAGCAGCAACCTCTTCATTAGTTACAGATTTATTTAATGTGGAATTATTTAGATGACTTTTTTACTTCTTCAGAGATTGTGCATATTTACTGATAATGGTGGACTGTAGAACTGTGCATAATTACTGATAATGGTGGACTGAGAATTGTGCATATTTACTGATAATGGTGGACGGTAGAAGTTTGAGTAGACTTTTATGATGGAAATGTTCTGAACTGGGCAGTTTTGTCATTATGGGTGCATGCATTTTGTTTCATTGTTTACTGGCAAGATGTTCTGAATTGCTGGTAAAATGTGTTTTCTTTGAATGTGGGTTTCAATGCTGTTTCAATGAATGTGAGTTTCAAGGGCAGAGACATTTTAATGCTAAGTTTGTTTAGCAGATGTCTTAGTGTTTGTGCTGTAAAATGCAAAATAAAACTTTCAAATGAAGTCCAAATCATCATAGAAGTAAATCAGTATGCACATTAGTGTTTATGGTAAATGGAGTGAAATAGCCAAGTAATGGATCATTGGAATGGCTGCAGGGGGAGGCACCATTCGACCATGATTTTGTGAGGGGGAAGGGTGGCAAACTTAAAGACAGCCTCAGCTGAACTATACCTCCCAACTGTCCAGATTTTCAAAGACTGAATAGATTTTTGCTTCTTAATTTTGGTTTGTTCCTCATAAAATTTGTGGTTTTCTGGCAAATCATTTAGGAATCAAGTCGCTAAATAATGACACACTGAGTTTCGGACTTCATAACCTTCCGAAAAATGCATGCTAAAGTAAGACATGTTCTATCAACTGTCTCAGTTTATACAAGAGCAATTTTTAGTACTGTTTATATGTTCCCCAAATATATTTGGCCTTGTCCAGATTTATTGCATTAACAGGTTGAGAGGTACATGCAAATAAATTGCTTTATAGAATTAGGCATAGCCAAACTTCTCAACTGTCCCTGATTTTGGCTCAAAATGTTGCTCTTCCCCCTAATAATCCCTCCGCAAAATAGCAATTTTGAAAGAAAACATGGAGGGTTTACAATTAAGAAATAACAGCAATAATCAGAGTTATAGATTACTTTTATTTCAGAAATACATGTAGATTATTTTATTTTGTCAGCTGCTCAAGTTAGCAGTACTAATATTAAAGTGTCCCTTCTTTGACCGGTTCTCAGCTGTATTGTGTGGCTATTTTATATTTTTACATCACATTTTTGGTCCATTTTTCATAAAATTGCATTTTTTTGGCAAAATTGTGTTTTTTTTTTTTTGGCAAATTAGTAACAAATCATTAAAGACTGAAGTTAGAAAATAATAACAGACATTTGAATTTCAGATTTCATACCATTCAGAAAATCCATACTAATGCAAGACCTATTCTATTATCTTTCTAAGTTTATAAGAGCAATATTTAAAACATTGTCCTTATTTTTGGGCCTTTGTCCCACTTCTTTGTATGGCTTTGTCCATATTTCTTGCTCTGAGGTTGAGAGGTATGACAAATGTGTCAGGGCCATCACAGTCAGCCAGAGACATTTCAAATTGTGACATACTTCTTGCACCCCACTCCCCCATGTAGTGACTCTGGATGTGTCGAAGCAAGGCAAGGAGTAATTATGCAGTGTAAATGTGCAGAGTATCCCCCCCATCCAAGGTAGACACAAGTACTAGAGTGGCTTTTCATCTGTCCATGATTTTTGCAGAATGGTCTGGTTTCTGTCATATTTTTGTACTGTTGATTTATGCTTATTACTCAAAGTGCCTGTTGCTCTGTGTTTAAGTAGCAATACTTTAATGGCCATCAGGTAAGCTTGGCTGAGATCGTAAGATGCAAGTAAGCTTTAATAAGCATACTGTTAAAGAATTGCCAACATTGAAAGCCTTTCTGTTGTTGCCATGTAGAGAATACTTAACTAGATAATGTATAAGCCTTGGGTATTGAAATGCATATGACAGTATTTGTAATAAAGAACGGATTACATTATTTTAAGAAGCTCATTACACTAGGAGACTTCCAGTCATCTCTGCAGACTTTACCCGTAAACTAAACAATATGCCAATCATGTGGTCCATAACCTGTGCAGTAATCCTTTTAAGCAATGTATCTTGAGCTTATTTCTTATTTGCTTTTCATTTTTTACTTTGATCATGTTTTCCCCATGAAACAAGTAGATAGTTGTCAGGCAGCAGGTCTTTTTTTTTTTGGATAAGAAACATTTTTACAAGTGGGGGCATCAGATATTTCTACTTTCAGCATGTTACTTGGTACTTTAATAAAGTTGAATATAAATTATAATTAGAACTGCAGTGCAAGAAGTGGTTTGAGTTGAGTGCTACTTGATTTTGACTGGCATTCCATTAATGTATTTAAAAAGTAATTTATTTTTTCATGCCTCACAACCTTTTTGTTTCCATCTAGATATTAAGTAAGCTGTCATGCAGCCAATGCATTGAAATATTTTTATTCTTCTATACTTCATTTTGTCTTGATTGGACTCTCATAATGACGGTTTGGCACCCAGGGCAGTGTATTTAGTTAGTTGTGGTTTTGAGCATAGCTCCTCCACTTTCTAGTTGGCCACACCCCTTCCCAATTGACCACACCCATTCAGCTGTCTCCTGCAGCCCCCCTTTGATTTGAAGTCACCAGCCGCCACTGGTTATCAGTGGGAATTCAGAAAATTGTGGAAGGGGTAAATCAAGCCTGAAAATAGGGACATACCTCTAAAAATAGGAGCATCCTGTGCAAGGTTAAATCAGGCCTGAAAACGGGAACATGACCCCATAATATGGATAGCTGAGAGCTCTGATTAATTGTTGTATGTATTCTTCTCTAGTACGGAAACTGGATAATATACAAGACAAGGGGTAAAGGCCATTAAGCTGCAAGCATACTTGAATCTTGAGGAATATGTGAACCACCAAGTTAAACTCACCTATAAAGTTCTCCTATTTATTAAAACATTTCTTTATTCTTTCCAGGGTTATGGTATAAATAAGTTAGTGAATTTCTTGTTTTTCAAATGAGAATGTGTTTCTTATGATCTTATTCTTCTGATCTATTTTAGAATACAGATGACATCCTTGTAGCTTCAGCTGAGTGTCCGAGTGATGACGAGGACCTTGAGGAGTGTGAACCTAGCACTGGTGAGTTTGTTTCCATTTGTATTTGGAACCTCAGTATCAGTACTATACAGCTTGAGCTTTTAAGGCAGTGTAGAAGTAATATATTAATGGTGTAGCAAAAGTTTTGTAAATGAGCAAGGCAAAGGTGAAAACCAGAGTAAATTATAATTCTGTTCCTCTCAGAGAACATAGCGTTGCACAATCAGTCTCCCCAGAAGGCATTATTTGTAAACAATAAAGAATGAAAGACATCAGTTATTTTCTTTTATTTCAGATTCTGTGTGGTATAACATATTACATTATGTAGAATTACATATTGATAGACTAATTAGATTCATGTGTGAGAGAAGTAAATCTTTTAAGTGGTGAGCACAACATTGTTTTGTTTAGTATCAGTGAAATCCCATAATTATTCTGGCACTTGCAAATATTATTGTTGTGTCCTTTCACAGCATCAGAAGTACCAATAACTTTAGGAGGAATTTACAAATGATAGAAAATTGCAACTTGCGTGTAGATAATAGATAGCAAACACACACAACACTGAGTGGCAACACCAATGGGCATGATAGTTTACTCCATATAAAATGAATCTACAGACTGCCTCAGCTGTCTCTACAGAATATATTCAGTCGTGTTACCTGCTTCTAAGGCAGAAGGAAAATTGATGTATAATGCGTTTGGTAATATATCAGTAACTGCTACCTGATTGGGAGTGAAGGTGGAAATATCTGTGACTACTGGAGGTTATCAATAGGACAAAGCCTGAGCCATAAACGTCACTAGAACTGAATATAGTCACCCCGCTGTTAGGCAGCCTGCAATTCTTAGTCTTATATAGACTTATTTTTAAAGGTTCTACCTAATCTTTTTAAATCTTGCCCTTTTTAAAGTAAGTCTGCAGTAATGGGCTAATCTGTCTAGAACATTAGTCTATGCCCCTTTGCCTGTGCTTTACAGATGTATGTAAATATATATATATATATATATATATATATATATATATATATATATATATATATATATATATATTTATAAAGCATTCCTGTTAAACTATTATACTTTAATTTGATAATGTATGATACGCTAGTACAGAAACATAAATAAAAGACGATTTTTACCTTTTTTTTAAATCTTTTTTTAACTTGTTGCTAGAATGCTAATAGTTGTTAGTTTAGTTTACCTGCATTTCTTCTTTTAATGGTTTGAGTTGGGTAGTCAGTTCCTCTTATAATGGTCGATTCAGTTTGTAATTTCACAAAAGGCTCTGTTTAGCCAGCCAAACAGATTACTTGCAGGGTTATGTTTTGAAGCAGTACATAGTATATATCTATGACTGTCTATCTATCTATCTATCTATCTATCTATCTATCTATCTATCTATCTATCTATCTATCTATCTATCTATCTATCCGTCTATCCAATCTATCTACTGATTTATGTATACAGATAGATAGACAGATAGATAGATGTAAGTATATATGTTTTTATTCTGTGACAAGAATGTTGATGTTACTGCCTGCTTCTATTATAATGCATTCTGTAAGTTGAATAGTTATTTCTATGTTAGTAGTTACATTTAGGTTTCCTCATGTTCCATAAAATACAGAGTGGTATATCATAATGCTATAAATTCAACAATGACATAAAGTGTTTTTGTAAATCAGCATTAAAAATGCACAATAATTTACATTAAAGTTTGTAGGTAGTTAAGAGCTGCATTCTGTAAACAGTTTATTGAGCTGTGAATGGTGTTTGGTCCAAATGCATCCAGTTACACTATTTGTATAATATAATTTTTGTTAATATGACAGCCACAGATTATTTATAAACCGTTAGCTAGGAAGCAGCACAGTGTCACATTCTACCTTATAGTAATTTGTTCTTCAGTTTAGTTCTTGGCTGGAGTAATTTCTGTGTGAAGTCTGCTTGTCCTCCCTGTGTCAATGCCATTATCTGTCTGGTACCCTTGTTTTCTCCGACATTCCAAAGATAAGAAGTAGGTGGACTAGACACTGTAAATTCTCTATAGGTGTGTATGTGTTTTTGTGTCTGTGTGTGTGTATGTGACATGGAAGAATAACTACAGCAGAACCAGTCACCCGGTGGTGTGAACATTGGAATTAGATGATTGTCGTGTTGAAGTGACACCCACAACCATTGTGCAAAAATGTGAAAAAAAAGGGTTGTGGATAGATAGATGCATGGATGAGAGTGCTTGAAATAATCTGTTCACATGGTAGCTAAGCATGCAATATTAATACTCCTCAGGGTTGAGGACTATGCCTCTTCTCCGGGAATGGAGCAATCTTGCAATTTATATGCATAATTATTAGGGAGTTTGGAGGGGGTTTTGATCCCCTGCAAAATATATATATATATTTTACATGGTCTGACTGTGCCTAGTAGTGTGCAAGTTAGGGTGTGGGATAGCTATACACCCTGCATTCATGAGTTTTATGGCTTTCAGAAATGTAGCATGGAAAACTCAGGAATCTTATAAATTTTAGAATTTTTGTCATTATCAACAACTGTTATATATCACTTAAGTTAGGAAATGTTGGTCTGCATTCCATTATGTTGACTTTTAGTGCATAAGATGGCATTTCAACTGAAGTTTAAGATGTTTAAGGTGTTTTCTGTGTTGGAGAAAAGTCCAGTGCAGGTTGTAGTTCCCCAGCATCTCTGAATATTATAATTGCCTCTTAGATAACTTGGAGAAACTGGGCTTCCATCTTTGCAGTAACCAACTATTTTTGATTTATTAATACTACTCTGTAATACAATTTTCATATTTCCACTCATCACAGTTACAAATTAGTAAAAATGAGGAGAGGCAAAGAAACTTGCATATTTTCACTGAAGTTTTGAAAATGAACACAAAAATGACCCTTTATGCAGTAGCTATTGAACTTTTTTGTTTTATGTTCTGTGTTTTTGTAGTTATGCATTAGCAGTGCAATAAATTGTGCGTATACCCATAAATGTATGGCAAATGCCATATCATGTAAAATAGGTTGCTTTTAGTTTTATTATATAATTATATAATGGGACATATTTTCTGGTTAAATTATAAGACCAGCCAAAGAGTGATAGAAGTGAAAAGAAAACAACAAAGAAAATTATTCATTTTATAGAATTATTTTCAAGACCCCAAGTCTGCATAACGAGCTTTTGCTGTATTTCATGCAGTTCAGAAATAGGGAGCCAGACTGAAAGTTCCGGCAATATGGTTCCTTGTTTGTCTTGCACAGTGCAAACGAAAAAAAGAGATTAGACTACCATATGGCATTGTAAATAATCTCTTTGCACAGAAATGCTTATATTTATTCAGGAAAACAGTAATAGTCTCTTGAGAAAGGAGCCTATTATGTCTTTAGAGGTTCTCCGAGAACTTGGCAGAGGCTTTGTTTCCCTTCACCAAACTGTGCTTCCTGAATAAACAAACTGAACATTACACAAACTGATAGCAAGCAAGTCTAGTGACGTTATCTTTCCATCTGAGTCATATCTTTCACTTTTCATTATCTATGCCCATTGGAAGGGATTAACCAGGACCCTCAGCTTTCATATGTTTTGCTATCTGAAAAATGCAGGTGTGCTAAGTGTTCTGCAGTCCTCAGAATACTTAAAAGCAAGATTTGTTTAACTGCTTATTAGCATACTTATTATATGATTGATAATTCAAAATTGAAACTTCTTCTTGCATTATAACAGATGATAACATCTAGAAACTAGCAGAGTGAATACATTTGCAAGTGGAGTACAAGCCCTTTATATAGTCTTTTGAGGTACCGTAATGTATTTACTATAAATTAATGTATTTAACTTAGGGGTTCTTTTACAGGCAGTATATTACCTGTGAACTATATTATGAACTATTGATAAAAAAGCAAAATGCTTTAATGAATATAGTTACCTAAAGTGAATTATGGCAGTTGCTCTTTTTTATTGTTATTATATTATTATTATTATTATTATTATTATTATTATTATTATTAAGGTTATTTCATAGCATTGCTTATGTCTGAGATGTTATGGAAAACAAGGAACTAGAGTGTAGAGTTATAATCTGAGGTGATGCTTTGCTTTCAGTAGTAGCCACTGGAATTATTTCATATCTAATAGTGCCCATTGGAGGGATCATCATGTAGCATTCTTATAATTACACAGTGACTGCTCATTATTATTCATAAACGAGCATGCTGACTGGACAGCCCAACCTGAATGCATGCTGTAAATTGAGCAAATACCAACAGAAAAAAGTCCAGTCGCTGAAGTACCATTGATCTGCCAAACCTTCTATTGGTATGTGCTGAGGGAGAGAGCAAACTATGAGAAAAATCAGGCATGTTCTGCAAAAGTAAAGAATCAGAAATGTGCCCAATCTTCCTTATATTTCTGCGATGTCCCTTGCAAAATTTCGGCAGTCATACATCTCAAATGTCCATATTTTTGCCTCATAGTTTTGGCCTTCTCCTCATACAAATTGTAGTTTTCTAGAAAGCCGCAATAGGATTGAAGTTAGTAAATAATGACAGACATATCCTTCTGAAAATGCACTTCAATGCAAAACGTCTTATTCCAGCTACTTCAATGTTTATAAGAGAATATTTAAAATCTGTCCCTATTTCTGGACCTTTGTCCCTCCATTAAGTTGGGCTTTGTCCATTTTTCTTCCATTGAATAAGTCAGGGAAAAAAATCAACAATGGAGATTTTCCTTTTTCCATTACTTTTCCTGCAGTGCAATGATGTACTGTGCAAGCATGGAGGTTTAAGTCCAATATGCATGCACAGTACATTAACAAGCAAAGAGGAATGCGGAGGAACATTACAACACTGTTATACAGATATTATTTAAGAAAGGTAAGCAATTTCTTTCTTAAATAATGTTATTGTATAATAGCATTAATCTACTCTTGTTTTTGGGTAGATCAACATTTACCCAAGGTTGGCTTTGTTTAATCATGCAGGCTTCACCCTTGTGATCAAATTACACTAACCATGAGTAAATCCTGATATACTAATGCACAGTCATGGATTATTGCTTAATTATATGCTGGTATTCTTATTAGTATAAAACAACTGCCATATTTCCTACTGGTTTGTCCTACTGCTTGTTGATTGCAAATATCATGAGGAACCAACTTGCTAAACACAATTCAGTGAAGCTGAAATTCCTGATCAACAGTTTCCACAGGAAATCGCTGTCAACACATTTCCTAATTTTGAGCAACCATTGATTCCTTTCTTTAGGGACATGCCTCCATTATTCATGCCTGTGTGACCATGGCATTGGTATGTATAAGTATGGGCGCCAGAGGCCACCCACCACATGCAAAAAACAGAGTTTTTTTTTGGGGGGGGGGGTTGATCTCTTGGTCAGATGCGTTTGATTAGTTTGAGCCTCGTCAAGCTGTAAAGCTTCCAACTGCAGTACTGTTGCAGCAAAGCATTATGGCACATAGTGTAGATTTGCAACCAAAATGTTATACTGCCACACAGAAATGTTTTGCTATACAAAGATTTCACATATTATAAGAGGTACTGATCCATATTGTACTATATGAGGTACTGGTCCATACTTATTATATGAGGTACTGGCCCATACTGTATTATATGAGGTACTGATCCATACTGTATTATATGAGGTATGGGTCCATACTTATTATATGATAATCACATTGCCACAGTGGTCAGGAAATCTTTCTACGTGGCTCACCTCATCACAAAAGGTTTCTCATCCAGAAAAAAAGAGGTCATTGTTCCCCTCTACTCATCACTCATTAGACCTATTACAGAGTACAACGCCTCTTTTGGTATGTACCTCACAAGACATCTACAACAACTGAAAAGGCCACAGAAATACCTCACAAAGAGGATTACTGGCCTCAAACAGATGCCCTATGCAGACCGTCTCAAAAAACTCCAGCTTTACTCCGTCGCATATCGCCTACTCAGAGGCGATCTCTGCCTAACATACAAAGCTATGTCAAACCCAGAGCTGTTGGACATGCTCCACTTAAAGAAATCCCAATCCGTCCGAGCTACATGCTCTAGGGACCTAAATCTTGTCACCACAATAAACAGAACATGCTAGATGGATAGATTCCTGTCCCAGAGACTTCCCATACTCTGGAACAAACTACCTGTCTATATCAAACAAAGCTCCTCATTAGTACTCTTCAAGAAAAATCTTGATGATTGGATGGGAGATAGGAAATTCATCGCGGGGATCACTTCTGTGGCTCTGCTTGACAGGGACACAGGAAAATAATTTTCTTGGGTGGCGAAAGCCAGGGTACATTTTTGGCTAAGCTTATATAGGCCCTAGGGCCAATAGCCTAGTACCTACCTATGAACCTAGGAACCTATGAGGTACTGGCCCATACTGTATTATATGAGGTACTGTTCCATACTACTACTCCCCCAGTTAGAATGAAATTACTTCTGATAGTATCAGAAGTCAGTAACATGGAAGTTTATTTTGAAAACAAATGATGCTTTCAGGCAATTATGGGTTTTAGTAATGTTGATTTCTTAAAAATGTAGCATTATCTTGCAACACATCACTGGAATTATTATCAGCACAGCATCAAGGTCACTGCTGTGACTCAAAAGTAAAGATGCTCTGTAGTTTTGTGGAATGCACATCTCACTCTGATGCATTACATGTTATTGCACAATTCTTGTAGATCATTACTAAAATTCACCTACTTCATTTCTGTAAGTACAACTCTATAACATTCATTACAAGGAGCAGAATTATTCTACCTATTTTTTTCTTCAGATGAGTTGCTAGTAGCATTAGTAATGCCTGCAGTAGCTTTGTCCCCGCTTCACCCACTTGTGTAAAAAACCTAACCCTGCCCTTCACCTAACGCTTCACACTAACTTATTAAAACTCCTTTCCTTAATAGTACCACTGCACAAGACATAGGCCACGTTGCTTCACTAGAGACAGCTTGCACCTGTCACCCTTAGGCTTTCGTATACTGGCCAAGGCTCTTGCCACCCCCATAGTGCCTTTTTTAGGCAAGGCTCAAAGGACAAACCCACCTCCATAGACAACCCAAGGATAAAAAAACTAAAGGTAATGCTACTCAATGCCAGAAGTCTAAACCTCAAGATGCATGCACTCGAGGCTCTCCTCAGTATGGAGAAAATTGATGTCTGTGCAGTAACAGAAACCTGGTTCAAGGCTCCTGAGAGCACCACAGCACTACCAGGTTATAACTCATACCATGCGTTTCGGCCACAAAACTCGGACTGAAGCACAAAAGGAGGGGGAGTATCTATATTCATCAAAGATACCTACACCTCCAGGTTAGTGGCACTGCACGAAGCATCAAAAACTATCCAAGTGCAACTAACAGCAGGCAAAACTGCCTTTCGGTTTGTAGCCTGCTACAGAACACCCTCCCTATTACAGGAACCCCACTTGGCATTCCTGAGAACACTGGAGAATATGAAGGTCTCTCCAAACACTATGTTATTGGGTGACTTCAACTACCCAAACATTGACTGGGAAAACTACTCAAGCCCAAACACCCTCGCCCAATGGTTCCTGGAATTTATAAACTCTAACGCTATGGAACAACTGGTCACCACTCCCACAAGAGGGAACAACATATTGGACCTGGTCATCACCAACATGGGGACTCTATGTTCCACACCAGAGGTAAACCCCTCATTGGTAAGATCAGACCATAAACAAATTTCCCTGGACATCCATATCCTGTCCCCACCCCCAGCCAAGGAAATCACTGTAAAGAATTTCTCAAAAGCCAGCTTTACACTTCTCAAGACTGAGGTGGAATCCTTCAAAGCCCCCGGGC